>NW_026067910.1:6379006-6466429 GCF_014885135.2 Alexandromys fortis | reverse complement strand
GAGGAAGAGAGAAGAAGAAGAAGAAGAAGAAGAAGAAGAAGAAGAAGAAGAAGAAGAAGAAGAAGAAGAAGAAGAAGAAGAAGAAGAAGAAGAAGAAGAAGAAGAAGGACGTAAAGAGAGGGGAAAAGGAGGATGGGGAGGAAGAGAGGAAAGTAGAGGAGGGGCCAGAAAGAGAGAAGACAAAGAAAGCTTACAGAAGGTAAGACCAAGGCTGATGGACTTACCCACTCATACAGACACAGACAGATATGCAGAGCCTGCTTCAGCCTTTGAGTCATAGCACCCTGAAGAATATGAGGCTTTCTCATATTCTTCCTATAACAAGGAATTAGATTATAGATTTATATTTTTTCCCACATAAGTACTACCTTTATGTTTTTCAAACTAAAAGTATCTTGATGGAGGAGGGTTATCTGTCTATGTGTTACTTTCATTGGTTAATAAAGAAATTGCCTTGGCCCTGATAGGACAGAAAATTAGGTAGGCGGAGTAGACAGAACAGAATGCTGGGAGAAAGAAGTCGGGTCAGGCAGTTGCCATGATTCTCTCACCCTACACAGCTGCAGGTTAAGATCTTCCCTGGTAAGCCACCTCGTGGGCTACACAGATTATTAGAAATGGGTTAGATCAATATGTAAGAGCTAGCCAATAAGAGGCTGGAACTAATGGGCCAGGCAGTGTTTAAAAGAATACAGTTTCCATGTAATTATTTCAGGTATAAAGCTAGCCATGCGGGTGGCCGGGTGCCAGGAACGTAGCCCGCTGCTCCTATTACAACAGTATCTTACCAAATATTCCCCATCCATGTTTCCTGGTGTCCCTGCTAGTGGCTACCCATGCCTAGTCAGCCAGTTACACATACCATATACTTAGAAATCAAGATATACTTTCTACAGTGTGTTTGTCACTCTCAATAGCACCTGTGTGTGTTGTTCCAACAGCAAACATTAATTCCCTATGAATTCAGTTTGCACACTGGGGATTCTCAACCACTGTTTAAAATTTCTGACTGTAACCCCTAGTTTTCTTTTCTAGCTGATGACTCTGCTTGGCAGCTGGTGTGTGCCAGTGCCGGCAGAACGCTTCTGGAACCTACAGCAAATGACAGTATTCACTCACCTCAGAGGTATGGACAATAGCAGATTCTGCTCCAGGGCCAGGTTGGACAGCTGTGAACACCTCTGAAGGGCTCCCGCCTCAAACAAGCTAACGACATTGTTGTCGAGAAACAGATGTTTCAGGTCTCGGAGGTCCTGGAATTCTGGCGCCGTCACTTTCTGGATGAAGTTACTGCTACAGTCAAGCTTCTGTAACCTTGCTGGCAGCCTGGGAGGCAACGTTTGAAGCCGGTTTTGGGAGACCTCAAGAGTAGTTAAATTGGTAAGCACCTGTGCCCCATCAATAGAAGACAGGAAGTTCTCTGACAGGTAGAGATGGGACAGGTTCTCCAAGTGTCTCACATCTCGGAACCTAATGACTTTGAGCTGGTTTCTCTCCATCTTTAACGACAGCAAGGATCTGGGTAGGTTTATAGGAATTTTCGTCAGAAAGTTACCACTGAAACTGAGGAACTGCAAATTCTGCAAAGAAGCGAAGACGTTCCCTGGTATAAGATGGAGGTTGTTGTTCTCCACGCTCATGAACTTGAGATGTGGAAGGTTCAGTGGTCCAGCTATAGAGTCTATATTGTTTCCATCCACCACCAGACTTTGCAAACTGATGAGCGAGGGGAACATGCTGGGAGACAGGGAAGAGATCAAGTTGTTTTTAAGCTCAAGGACTTTTAATTTCTTCAGTCCTTCGAAATCTGATCTATGTAGAGCACATATGGAATTATCGTTTAATTTTAACACTTCGAGGTTGGCTGGGAGAGCACTGGGGACTCGTCTCAATTTATTTTTCCAAAGTTCCAGGCTCCTTAAAGTACTCAGAGTTTTGAAGGTGTCATTTTCGACAGACTCTGTTCCACTGGCCAGCAGAATAAAATCTTCCAGAGCCAACAGTCCCGTGAAGTTAGCTGCCTGCAAAATAGCAACATCAGCAACAGCAGCGATAGTGATGACGATGAGAGAGAGAAGGGAGTGGACAAGAAAATAAAGAAATAAATTAAGATTCTGCCAAAAAAAAAGGTACACATTATCATTGCAAGACTAGTGATATTTCAGAATTCCCTTTTGAGTTTTTCTTTAAATTATCTCTTAGAATACTAATATAAAATCAAGTCTAGATAAATTTTGAATTTCATACACATTTATAATGTAATCAGATCATTACCCTCCCTAGCCTCCCCCTCCACAATTCTTCCTGAATTTCCATCCACATCTGCCTCCCAACCTGACTCATACAGCTCCCGTCAGTGTAAGACATTAAAAGCACTCTTTTACACACTATTGGCAGATATATGCTATTAGTCGACTCTTGCTACATTTTTTTTCTGATCCAGGAAATTCTTTTCTAGGCAGCAGTACTTAAAAATTGCACAATGCTTCATGCCCTAGAGTGTTCTTTTGTTGCATTACAATAGCCAGAAGTTCAACAATCTACAAATGGCTCAGCAGACTGTAAAAACTTTCTTATCCTAAAAACCACAATTACAAGAGGAAAAACATGAGAAGCCAAAGCTCGAATATCACAGATTTCCTCTGTCACTGGGCTATTACTCAAAACGCTTTCAGTTATGCTTAATTTGGAAAATAAGCCTGACTGTTTTCTATCCCCACTTTATACTTCACCAATGGAAAAGTTTCGCGAAGAGACAAAGGCATCCCTGCGTCCTCATAGCACACACCGGCATTGAGGTGTACATTGCTGCTGTTGTTCGGTACCTTCTCCGTGATCCGTCAGCTACATTAGTTAGCTCTCATCCTCACAGCAAGTGTTTCCTTGCACTTGCTCGGTATTGACGACTGCCATGCACTTTCTTAAATATTCCCTACAGATTCCCCAAAGCATTTCAAGTTTGCCATTGCCAATATTAGTGTCGAGATGAGAAAACCAGGAAGTAGTGAGACATTCGACAAGATCTATGAACTCCAAAGCCACACCATTTTTACTGTGTTTGGCCTATAATCATGACATTTCAAACGGAACTCCAGATCCGGACACAAATCTACACAGTTTTAGGACAAATGGGTCTCCCATATCAATGGGGAATCTCAGTCCCCCTCTCCCAAAAGGAACCAGCCTGTTCCACTTGCACGCTTAATTCTGAAATGACCTTTCCTAGGTGTTTATCTTTTATATAAAGTCAGAAATAGACATGGACCTTCACTTCCTGACCTGTTGGATCCCCAAAAGAAGAATCAGATGTTGCTAAAACTTCTGCCTCTCCTCAGGGACCGACCATAAACCCTGATAACACTGTACGAGTCATCTGCATGGATCCGAATGGATGATTTGTTTGGGACTAGCCAAAGCATGCTGTCCAAGTTTCAGTTTGCTTTCACTCCTACTTATGAAGTGCGGAGAGCAACCTGGATAATAAATACATGCTGCCACATCCTACCTGAACCTAGTAGCTAGATTTTTTTCCTTTAACAAGCTTGGAAAATATTTTCTTATTATTTTTCTCGGAGTCAGCTTGGATTAGTTTTGATGGCTATTAACTAAAATAGCCACCATTTTCTAAAGATTTACTGTTTCATTTTTGCAACGTATGTCTATGGACTCTTCAAAGATGACAACCAAGGTTTAAGAATTGAAATTGCCCGACTGTGGAGGCACACGCCTTTAGTCCCAGCATGAGGCAGGCAGATGTCTGTGAGTTAGAGACCAGCCTGGTCTACAGACTGTTCCAGGACAGTCAGAGGGGTTGTACAGAGAAACTCTGCCTCAAAAAAATAAAAAGAAAAAAGAAAGATTGAGATTGCCCCCCCAACCATACGCTGACAGCAAGGGGAAAAGCTACCAGCATAGGTTTCTTCTTCAAGTGTATATTTTTAGGAACCTTATGGCTGTGACATACTTGAGTAGAGAACGTAGAATTCTGGTGATACTATGGTGAGAACATTTAGAATGGGTTTGCTGAGCTGACAATGGGAAAATGAATTTGCCAGACCGGATTTCCCCTTTCCATGACCTCAGCAAGGTTGTGTGCACAAAAGTGGAGAGAGATGTATTTGCCCTACAGCTAACCTTGGCATGGCTGGCAGCTTCTTTGGGTTTCTTAACAGGACGAAGCAAGCGATCTGCTATGGAGCAGGTTTGCCCCCCACTGGCTTTCCCATGAGAGGCTTTTATTCTGGTTTCAGTCTGGGGCTGGCTGTGGTCCAACGGTCAGGGTGTCACACACACCCGCCTTGGGCTCTTTAGAGATCCACTATATGACAAAACTGCCAGTCCCACAAGGAGATGGCTTCTGGCCTATATGAAGCAACCAGCAAGTAGATTTTTTTCTGATTATGAAAGGAACATTTGTTCCCTATAAATTATCTTAATGTTCCGGGGAAATGTGGAAAGATAATAAAAATAACCTGTATTCCCTCTGTTAAGTTGCCCAGTTGGAAATTGATATAACTTCTCTTCCATACACACAATAATAATAATAATAATGTACATTAGAATAATTTTAATTGACTATCCACAACTATATTCACATTTGACCTCTTCCTTAGAAGGAAATGTAACACTTGGGCTTGTAGAAGTTTGAATGAAAATAGTGGAGTGATTTAGTTCTGTTTTGCAGACGTGGACACAAGGAACTGAACTGAATCTGTCCCTCTCAGTGAGAGAGCCCTGGCAGTGTTCACACAGTGCTTTGGTACCACATGCTTCCCATGTCTTTCTCTCAGCACAAGCAAGTGCTTCACTGTGGCTTGAAAGTAAACATGAGTTAGTGAACAGCAATACGAGAAGACGGAGAATACAAAGGGATAAGGATGATCGCTTTCTCATACCACACTTAAAAATGGACTGGACGTAGAGTGTGGACCTAAACGTGAGAGCTAAAACTATAAACTCTCAGAGGAAACTACAGGCATAAATATTCCCAACCTTGGGTGAGGTGAAGCATCTTAGACATAAGGCTGGAAGCACAAGTGAAACACAGACAGACACAAAAGAGAGACCAGACCAATTCAAAGCAAACAACATCTGTGCATTGAAAGGATGCTGCCAAAAAAAAAAAAAAAATGAAAACAGCCCACAGACTGGGAGAAGAACTTTGCAAGTAGTATCTATAGTAGAAATCCTATACTTAGACCATCTGAAGCACGCTTACAACTTGATAATTTAAAACACAAGTAACCTAACTTTAAAAAGCATTGAATTTGCATTTATACTTCCCCCAAAACAATGTGCAAATTACCAACAAGCAAATGAAAATAGTTCAGTGTTGTTAACCGCTGAGAAGCACAAATCAAAACTGCACACAAAATACTGCCTGAAGCCATTATGATGGCTACAAGCACAAAGAAAAAAGACAGCGATAGTCAGTGAGGATGCGGAGTGGCTAGAGGTGTCAGAATTGCTACAGGAATACAACCATGTATCCACTGTGGAAGATAGTCCAAGAGTTATTCAAAACGCTGGTAGGATCCCCATTTCATGAAAAAAAATTATTCCTATGTAGATACCAAAGAAAGTGACTGTCTAGGTCCATACAAAAATTTCTATACTGAAACACAAGTATTCATTACAGATGGTTGTTTCCCATTACGTGGTTGCTAGGATTTGAACTCAGGACCTTTGGAAAAGCAGGCAGTGCTCTTAACCACTGAGCTACCTCTCCAGCCCCTGAAACACAAGTATTCCTAGCACTACGCCTCACAGTAGAAAAAAATGAAGAAAGAATACAATGTCTGATGACTACTATGAAAAATGACCTATCATTCATACGATATATATATCAGATATTTACTATATATACTATATCATATACATACTATATCATATATACAGTAAATCATATGATGTGTGTGTGTGTATAGTAAAACCCAGACAGCCTTTAAAAGGAGGGAAATTCTGACATAAGCTACAGTATGGATGTACCTTGAGGATATTCTGTTAAGTTAAAGAAGTCAATCACAGCAGACTCTAAGCAAGGGAGAAAGACTAAATTTAGTTTGAGGCGTGTTATTTTGAGATCCTCATTCATACCTAAGGAAAGAATCCCAGTGACAGCTGAATAAATCTGAAATCTGGGGAAACTGTGCACTGAAGGATCGGGTAGAGGAAACATCACTGTTGAGATACACTGAGGTCCATAAGGGCATTGTTTAGTAATTATGACTTACTGAGAAACTTCAAAGGGGGTGAGGGGGAGGGAGGACTGCATAGAAAAATAAATGAGCAAAACGATAAAATGCAGGGGCATAGATATATGGTTCCACAAAGGACAAGAGACTGCAAATTTTCAGAAAATGGAAGTATGCAGCCGTGATTTAGAATTTTAATTACATGGAAAGGGAAGGAGTCAAACAGCAGTGAATTTAGAGGGGGCTTGAGAAATGACAGCACCTGCTGCCAAGTTCAAGGACCCGAGTTCAATCCCCGGGACCCACGTAGTAGAAAGAGAGAACTCCCACAAGTTGCTATCTGACTTCCACATGCATGGACACACACACACACACACACACACTATTTTAAAAAATAGTTTTGCCAGGAGGTGGTGGCTCACACCTTTTATCCCAGCACCCAGAAGGCAGAGGCAGGCAGTTCTCTGTGAATTCAAGGCCAGCTTGGTCTACAGAGTGAGTTCCAGAATTGCCAAGGCTACACAGAGAAATCCTGTCTTGGGGTGGTAGGGGGTGGGAGAAGAAGAAAGAAGAGGTGAAGTGAGGAAGTTGAAACAGGCACTGAGTCTGGAAAATCAAGGGCGTTGGAAGGGAGAGGAGGAACAAAATTATGAGGCCTTCACTGTTGTAATAAGAGGGGCAAGTGTGTGGTTTAGAACCAAGTGCTAGGGAGGAAATGGCTCCTGCTGATGTGGAGGTGGAGAACACCAGAGCAGGTCTGGAGAGAGGTGAGAAGGCCACACACTGAGCAGGAATGATGGGAGTTTTGTCATGCTCTGTCAGCAGAATGGACCGCCAGCCATCTGTTGAGAGTGAGGCAGCAGCATTGGCCGGGACACCCAAAGCTGTACCGGGACTGTAGAAGATTGTGGGAGTGTAGGGCAAACCTGAACAAAAGGAAGAAAGGAAGGAAGAAAGGAAAACTGGGGTGCTAAAGAGATGGCTCTTTACCAGTGGGTTCAATTCCTAGTACCCATATGGCAGCTCACAACTGCCTGCAATTCCAGTTCCAGGGGATCCAACACCCTCACACAGACATACACGCAGGCAAAACACCAATGCACATAAAATAAATCAAATTAAATTTTAAAAAAGAAGATGAAAAAGGATGAACAAAACACAGATGAGGTTGGAGACCTTGTATTCACGGTGGTCCCAAGCCATCTGATGTGTGAACAACATCTCCAGAAACACCTACTTGTCTAGGTATAGGAGAAACAAAAAGAGAATCAACAGGTGACAGATTGGCCCATTCAGTAACAGAATTTGATGAGTCATCGACTGACAACAAAGCGGCAGAACCATTACCAGACTCTGCAGAACTAGAGGGCTAACTTCTTTTAGGTTGAGTCCTTGCTGGAAGAGTGTGTAGATAATTAAATGTGGGTTGCAGAGAGAAGCAGTAGAGAAAGGAGGAAGATAGGAAATAAACTGAGTATCTGGGAGAACGTGGGTAAATTCAGGGCTCTGAGTCTCCATAAGGTAAGAGAGGCAACTAAAAGGAGAAGTCAGGGGCTGGAGAGATGGCTCAGCAGTTAAGAGCACTGCCTGCTCTTCCAAAGGTTCTGAAGTTCAATTCCTGGCAACCACAGGTTGGCTCACAACCATCTGTAATGAGGTCTGGTGCCCTCTTCTGGCCTGCAGGCACACTCACTGACAGAATGGTATACATAATAAATAAACAAATAAATAAATATCCTTTTAAAAAGGGAGTAGTGAGGTTTTTCGGGATGGAGATGGTCATGGTGGTACAGGGAAGGATGAAGTATAAGACGCGATTTTCAGAGAACCAAATGATAGAACTAAGATGGCTGAGGTGAGGTGGAATTGAGGTAATGGTCTCATTTTGAGACCACGGAGACATGAGACTGGGACACTAGACTAGGCACTAAACTAGAGACTAAACACTCCCTAAGGATGCAGGACTTAGGATGCATGGGAAACCAATGAGCTTGCTGGGAGAGGCATGGAGTGTAAAGTGGGCAAAAGGAAAAGGAAGGCTATAATGGTCCAAAAGCATGAACCTCTGAGAAGCAGGGAATTTTACAGGCCAATCTAATAAGTAAAATTCCTCTTATCCTAAGGGCAGAAGCAGAATTTTTAGTCTTTTATCCTGAATCTCCAGCAGGACATTCGCAATCCCAAACACAATTAAATTGCACGAACAAATAATAATCCCATTAAAGTGCTGCTTATATTAGTGATTATAATAAAGTCGTACAAAATTTATGTTACTAATAACATGAGGCTTTACTCAAAGTTGGTTTTCTTTCCATATGGGCACCTAATTCTCTTAAGTCCCAACTAAATGAATAGAATATACCTTGTATTCCCTGTAGAATAGACATTGTATTCACGGTGTACAAGCAAAATGTGGTCACTTGGAGCTCTTTGTTTTCCCCTCAAAACAAACTGTCTTTCATCAATCTTTCTGATGTGACCTGCCCTTCCAAGAGACAACCAAGTCCTGGAAATACCCCTGTTCAACAAGTCTCAACAGGTGACAGATTGGCTCATTCAGTCACACAATTTGATGAGTCATCAGCTGACAACAGAGTGGCAGAATCATTACCAGACTCTGCAGGCAGCTGAGGTCGCAGAACAAATATTTAAGTGTCTCACATTTACCCAGCTGTCTTGTCTAAATGCTAAGACCCAACAGGCAAGGTCAGATTTGCTCTCTGGTATTAGGTACAATTAGAGTAGAAGGGAAAGCAAACAGATGCAGGTAGCTGTGCCTGTTGAGTCCGGATAGTAATTCCATGCCGTTTATATTAAACTAAGACACTCCAGGGAAAAATTCTCAACCAAATCAAAGTGCATAGGTGTCTCTATTTTGGAGGAGAGATTGCTTCACCTGAGGTCTCTCAGAGAGACGTTAGCTCTCTAGTTCTCAGAGAACTATTTCCTTATGGTGCGGCTTGGAGCTCTGAGCCAGTAGCAGGGAATACTGGAGGGAAAATCAGAGAGCCATAGACTTTTCTATCCAGAAGTTGACTTATCTAATGCAGCCTTCTCACTTCATCAAGAACAAAAATTGAGGCATGGAGATTTGCTAATAGCTTGTCTAAGATGGCCATGTATCTAGAGAGAGCCCTTGTCTCCTGATGCCTTCTGAAACGTCAAAGGTCAAACATCAATCTCTTTTAATTTACAAAAGTCAGACAAATCTGTAATACCATTTCCAGAGTCTTCTGGATACAGAAGCAAACAAATTACCATGTAGTCCACATCATGAGAACTGCAAGTAGCTTTGACAAAATTAAAACCACATATCTCCACCTTGGTTCTCAGAAACACCAGGAGCCCCCCGACTGCATGTAAATGTGTAGGATTGAGTCTGGTCTGCCAGTTCATTTCAATAGTTTTGTGATGCTCTGTTCTGCTATCTGTCGGATAAAATGAAACATTTTGCTTTGAAAGGACTTGTTCTCCAGGTTGAGCAATGTGGCCTTTAAGAAAGAAAGAGCCCGTTCTTCATCTGTACTTTGTCAAATCTCGGTTTTAAAAAACTGAAATAAAATTCTGATTTTCAGGCCAGGGTGTTTGTGACAAGCTCCCTAAAAAGAAATATCCAGAGGCATAGAGCATCTCACCACTGCCCAGGAAGCAGGTCGTACAAGAGCCTGATTTAGATGATTCAAGATAAAAATCCCCACAACTCAACCGACACCCTGCCCCAAGAATAAAACTGTAGCAACTCAGAGGAGACTGACAGGGTTACCTGGAGGTGCTGGATTCTGCTGTGGCTAATGTAGAGTCTCTTGGTGGTGGAAGGAATGCCTGAAGGTACTTCCATGAGCCTGTAGCATTGGACAGACTGCGTAGGATCGCAGCTGCATCGGCCTGGACAGTAGGCTCTGAGGCCACTGCTAAGAGAGAGCCAAAGAAGGAAAGCGCAAAGCAGGAGCATCTTCCAACACAGAAGTTTGCGGGTAGCAAGCAACTGTTTAGGTGACACCGTACTCTTTATACCGTGGACTCTGATAACAGGATCTTATGAATGTGTACTCTGTCAGTGTGAGAGGACAGAGGAGGGAAAACTCCATTTGCTCCGTTTGCCTGGGTTAGCAATCATTACAAAGAGGAAGGGCGTAAACATTGATAAGCTGCCTTAATATCGCCAGGTGAACAAAACCCCGTGTTATTTATGGCTGGCTAGTCTAATCTGCAAACACTCCTATTATCTGAAGTTTCCTCGTCTTGTTAAATGTGACACTGGAGAAGTAGTGGGAAAAGACAAAGAGCTGGTTTATAGTGGGCCATAAAACCTTCGCATTTTCTGTGACCCTGGATTAAAACCATTTTTTTTTTTTTTTTGCAGGACCCGAGCAAGCAGGTGTTTTCTTCTCACATTAATTATTAAGGGGAAACAGGCCCGTTTCTCTCCCTGTTACTGTTTCGGTGCCCTTTTATTGCAAGATGAAACAATGGGTTACAATGAGAAATATTTAGAGCCACAGATAAGGAACTTGGTTTACTTATCTCTTAATTTACCCAAATACAATGTTTGGGAAAATAGCTTTCTCAAAAACATTAGCTCTATTAAAAACGAAACACTAAATAGGCCTATTACCTTGATCTTCTTGTAATGATAGCACAAAGGGCTTTTATTTTCTTCAGAGGGATTTGCTGATTGTGACATCTTGTAAGGGTAGAGATGGACAGGGTCGTGTATCTGGGGTGATTCTCTGATGTGGTTTTTTTGCCCTTTACAAAGCATCCTTGCTGAGGCCTTTGGAAGGGTTTAACAGAGAACTGAACTTTATCAGAGTGCTTCAGAGCAACCCTTTAATGCAGAAAAGCTCCAGTGAGCCCTCAGCTCTTTGATATGATTGCAATTTGAAACCAGTTATTTGAAACCTAATAACCAATTGATTTGATATCCAGGGTACCAGTACTATGTGTCTTACAGATGGTTTTCTTCATCTGTTTGTGGTTTTTTTTTTTTTTGCTGTTGTTGTTTAATTTTATCAGAAGCAAACAGTGATAAAAAAGATTACTTTTTCACTAATGTTCTGCCTTTAACTACTTTATTGCCTTTATCTAATAACACTTTTTAAGTTTTCAAAAATTTCCAATATCAAAGTACATAGCTGATTTTTAAAAACCTGGAAGAAAATAAAAAGGACAGTTGAGATGGCTCTGTGGTAAAGGCACCTGCCTACAACCCTGATGATCTGAGTTCAATCCCTGATAGGTAAGAACTGACTTTTAAAAGCTATCCTACAACCTTTTGCACGCCTGCCTTCACCCCCATCCCTGTCAGACACACACCTCAAAGTATTATATAAGAAAGATAGCAAGAAGGGGAGACATTCAGCTTTAGTCCTGTCCCGAAGTTAAACATTGTTTTTCTAGCCCCTTTCTTTGCTTTGGTTTTGAAAAGACAAGAGAAGGGCTCACTAGACATGTATGACTTTGCATGTTGCAAAACAGATGGCTCGAAGTTACTTTCCTGGTGTGTAGCATCTAACCTGGAGGTGGAGGGTTCCTTTCCCTATCTACTGGGCTAGGAAGTAGCCATAGAGTTGGCATAGTGGAGCACCATAATCCCAACACCAGGAAACTGAGGTGGGAGGATTGCAAGTTCCAGACAAGCCTGCTCTATATAAGAAGACCCTGTCAAAAAAAAAAAAAAAAACCCACAGGAACTGCCCTGCTGCCCATCTTCTCTTTACTGACATCTGGAACTTCCACATGCCAACCAAAGGGTAGCCACATACAGTTCAGGTTTCTAATTTTTTTTTTTTTTGGTTTTTCGAGACAGGGATTCTCTGTGGCTTTGGAGCCTGTCCTGGAGCTAGCTTGGTAGACCAGGCTGGTCTCGAACTCACAGAGATCCGCCTGCCTCTGCCTCCCGAGTGCTGGGATTAAAGGCGTGCTCCACCATCGCCCGGCCCAGGTTTCTAATTCTTGAACCCGAGTCACTAAGACCAGGGAAAAAGCCATCTGCCACTTCACACCAGAGGACCCAGAGTACTTCTGATGTTTGTACCAGGTAAAAAAATGCTATGTATTTCTCAGGCATGGAAATACAATGGCTTACCCAGCAGATCTCTTCAATATGCACCCCAGAACCTAGGTTTAATCTTTCCGCACCGAAAACAACAGTCTCAAGGAATTTAACTGGGCTTGGATTAGGTTTTTTGTTCAGCTTCTCAAACCAAGTTCCTTCCTTACTTATCTTTACTCTCTGTCTCTACTGAAAGTACTTTTTTTTTTTAAAGAAACTATTTATTGTCTATTTTGCTTCAGTGTTTGCAGAACAGCTAGCAACTGATCTGTGGTGTTCCAACTCATTCAGTGTCCTGAGCAGTTGGAAGGAGCTGCTTTGGCACTCCCGATTTCAGTGGACAAGCTCAGTTGCTACCCCTTCAGATCAGTCGGTCACCTCAGGCTGAGTAACAGCTGTCATTCAGCCCATTTCACCAGCGGAGGGAGCTCTCCGACTGCATCTAATGGGCTTGTTCACATTGTGGACAAGAATCTGTGCCTATAATGAGCCTCTGTAAGGGGTTGATGGTAATGGACACAGTCACCACTTCTCACCTGGCTCCTGGAAAGTTGCTTGAATCAGGTTAACTAAGAGCCTAGGAATGAAGAGACCAGCAATAGGAATGGCTCCGGTGGTAGCACTAATTTTCAGGAAATTTCAATGGCCAGTATTCCTAGAAAAGATGATCCTGACATCGGCTGAGTTCTCCATGGCAACAATGGTTTGCGCTCCCAGCAGTAGCTTCTCCCAGGTTCTGTTCTGATTTATTATGTAGATTTCACCTCTTCTTCTGTCAGTGTGGCTGTTGTGTCTGGAAACCAAGGCAGGTGCCACCTAAGCGAGTTCCTGCCGAGAGGAGTTCCTCCTCCTTTATTTGCAGGACTTCAAGGGCTATAGGCATGGTGAGAAAGCTTTCCCTAAGTTATGACCTGAATCAAGAGTACCATAAGGGCCCTTCCTGGGACACCCTGCAAAGTGAACCGTGGAACTGCAGGGGAGGGGACAGTACCATTGGCTTCTCGTGGACAAGCAGAGATGCTACTAAACACCCTTCAAAGACAGGCTGTAGGAAGGAATTCCATCAGAAGGAAGTTTTCAGTCCAAAATATTAGTAGTGCCATTGTTTAAAGAAACAAAAAGGCATCAGGAAATGGATATTGTCCTTTCCTGATTTATTAAAATCAAGGATCAAAAATAATTGGCCTGCACTCTGAAGTTACATAATATTTTGTTTGTAACATTTTGAGAGCCATCACCACAAAAGGCACTATAAAGAACTCCCTAGAAATGTCTTTTAAATGATTATTTCTGTTACGTTATATGGAGGACTCCACTCGCGTGACATTTTGATGAATTCTAATTTGTGTCACTAGCTGTCTGCATGAGAAGAAAACTTAGAGATGATACGCTTGATAACTTCTTCCCTGCTATCCGTAGAAAACTGAAGTCCAGAAAAGAAATTGAGTTGCCTAAATTGCACCTGATCTGGCACTAGGACACTCAGCTCATGGTCTGGCTACAAACTGACTAGCCAAATGCTAAGAACAAAATATAAGAACAAAAACAAGAACACATGGATTTCTTATGTTAAAAAAGATCCACCGCATCCGGATCATGCTCACCAGCCGCAACGTGAAGTCGCTGGAGAAGGAGTGTGCCGACCTGATTAGAGGCGCCAAGGAGAAGAACCTGAACGTGAAGGGGCCCGTGCGCATGCCCACCAAGACCCTGAGGATCACTACGAGAAAAACACCTTGTGGGGAAGGCTCCAAGACTTGGGATCGTTTCCAAATGAGAATCCACAAGCGCCTCATTGACTTGCACAGCCCCTCCGAGATAGTTAAACAGATTACATCCATCAGTATTGAGCCGGGCGTGGAGGTTGAAGTCACCATTGCAGATGCCTAAGTCAACTGTTTTAATAAATTGACTTAATCGGTTAAAATTTGAAAAAAAAAAAGATACTTTAAGGATTTTTTTTAAAAAAATGCGTACATGATTCTTTTTAAATTGTTTATTCTGGAGCATGTTTAACAAATGAGTTAAAGTGAAACAGAAAAAAAACCACACACACTCTACATTTCATTTTTTCCCCTCCTATAAAATGAAGATAGTTGGGAATGGCCCCTTAGAATTCCAGCACTCAAGAGACTGAGGTAGGAGGATAGTGAGTTCAAAACCAGCCCGCAAAAGCAAGCCTCAGAACAAGTTCTGCCAAAGCATTCTTGTACTTTCAAATTGAAGTACAAAGAAAAGAAAATGTTGAAGGGTATTTAGAACGCACTACTTGCAGAGGCAGTGCTTACAGAAGTAACCTTTAGAAACATAAATGAGGGAGGTTAATGAGGGGGCGTTCGTGTTTGATCTGTAAAGACTGGACAAGCTGAGAAGTAAACAGTAACTTGACAGGGAATAAAGAGAAAGAATCAATGCCCGGTAAATGCTGATAGTCATTGACAGATAGCGGCCTTAGATAATGAGCTGTGGGAGAGGGTAGGCCAAGAGCGTGAAGCCGGTCTCCGGAGAGAGGAACTTAAAGCTAGTCTTAGCAGAACAAAGGAAAACAGACAAGGTAACAGGATTGAAAAGTTTCTGTCAGGCTTTAAGTTTGTCTATACACAAAATATAGCATCTGGGAAGCTTTAACTGTGGAACAGGAAAAATAATTCTTGAAGCCTAAGTTATACTGAACTTAATATTTAAGACAGAATATTGTTAATTAAAACTTTTTCTTTAAATTGGGAAAATACTACTTAAAAGACCAACATGTATTTTAGAAATAACTCTAACCCAATAGCCAATATAAAAGTCTAGTTAGATATGCACTGTTACAAGTATCAAAAGTATGTTTGACAAATATCTGCTTTTAGAATTTCCTAGGTAAATAGTAGACTATCATTTATTGTTGTTGTTGTTCAAGACAGGGTTTCTCTGTGTAACAGTCCTAGTTATCCTCGAACGAGCTCTTGCAGACCAGGCTGGTCTTGAACTCACAGAGATCTGCCTGCCTCTGCCTCCCGAGTGCTGGGATTAAAGAGGTATGCCACCACCGCCCAGCCAATAGTAAACTATCTTAACTATCAAAGTTATCCATAGTTATAGCATTCCTCCTGTAGTCCAGATTCTAGGTTAGAATTTGAGAGTTTTCTTTTTAAGTGTATGTGTGCATGTACAAATACACATGCCCATTCATGTATATAAAGAGGTTAGAGGGTGACCTCAAGTCTTTTGTCATTCTTCAATTTAGTTTTTGCAGCAAGGTCTCTCACTGAAACTGAATCTCATTGACTCAGCTAGATGGGCTGAGCAGAAAGACCCGGTCCCTCTTGTCTCTGCCTCTTTCCTGGCACTGAGACCACAGATGCACACCACATCTGACTTTTCCAAAGAGGGTGTTAAAGGTCTCAACTCAGGCCTTCATTCTTGGGCAGTAAACACTTTACGCACTGAGCCATCTCCAAGGACAGCACCTGGCATTTCAGTATAAGCATGTTGCAGATTTGGGCTTGCAGTCTAAGGTGTTTCCTGTGAGTATCACAAAGAGCTATTGCAGATATGTGTAGGAACTTAAATAGGAATGGAGTCTATAGACTCACATGAGGAGAAAGAAGGGAGGCAAGAGTGGCTGAGCTAATCCTAAATTACTCCACTAAATTCTCACATTTTTAGAACATGATAACAATCAGTTTCCCCCAATTATATAAAAAGAAACAGAATGAGGATGAACAAGCCACCCAGAAATGCTAGTTTCTTTTATGTGACTTTCTTAAAATTATAAATTGTAGCAATGCTATGTAATAGATATAGTAACTATGAAATAAGTACAATATTGTGAGGTTTTTCCACGTTGTGCAAATAAAATGGCAACAAACTTCCCTTGTTCTTCATACAACTGTTTATAACTATCAAGAGTAATTTATCTCTTTTCCTACTCCTGGCAGGGTTACAGGAAATTAACAGGAACAAGAGATGCTTATAAAGCCTGGAACAGAGAAGCATTGAATACTGATAGTCTCCCTATCCTGTGACAGGCAGGTTTTCCATAGACTCCCAGCATCCTTAGAGTTGGAGCTCTCTAACTAACTTCACAGCTACCAACTAGCTTACCAGAGGACACATCAACATCTTCCCTCTCTCTAGTTTCCTCAGTTTTCACTCTGTTTGTCTTTAGTGGTGAAACTCGACGTGAACAAAATAAGATTGTCAGACTAAGTATCACTGCTCATGTCTGAATCCCAGCAATCGTGAGGCAGAGAGAGGAAGACTGTCCGGAGTTTTGTTTTAGGCCAGCCTGGTCTGTACAACAAGATCTAGGCCAGCTAAAGATACATAGCAAAACCTTGTGTCAAAACAACAATGACCAAATAAAATCGGATTGGTTTTAACTATATTGTTTTATTCTAAATAACACGAGCATGAGTTATGAGTTATTGGAAGTATCTTTTCAATCCAACTAAAAATAGAAATATCACAGTCTTTTCTAAGCCATGTGAAAATAAATGTCCCAAGTTCTGAAATGCCAAGTACCAATCCCAGCAAAAGCGACAAATGCAGATAGAGCACTCCGACAACAGATGGCAGCACTTGACCACTGAGCGTCTTCTCCACTTCGCTGTTCTAGTGTGACTTGCAGAATTGCAGACTCCCCAGTCAAGGCGGCTGAGACTTCCTATGAGGACATCTCAGGAACTACGAATACGTGTGCACACAGGATGTGGCAGCTGCTGAGCAGCAGGATCATGAGAAGGGACAATGTGACATAAGATAAGCCTGAGTCATCCAAGGTACGACTTGTTGGAGTTTAAAGGCTGTGACAGAAATGAAGCTGGGTTCTACAATTCTGAAAATTAGGTCATTTGTCATCCGTAAGAACATTGATCCAAGCCGGGCGATGGTGGCGCACGCCTTTAATCCCAGCACTTGGGAGGCAGAGGCAGGCGGATCTCTGTGAGTTCGAGGCCAGCCTGGTCTACAGAGCTAGTTCCAGGACAGGCTCCAAAGCTACAGAGAAACCCTGTCTCAAAAAACCAAAAAAAAAAAAAAAAAAGAACATTGATCCATAAACAAAATGCAGTTTAGTGTCTCTCAAATAATAAATTTAATATTTTTAAAGAAGTATAATTTATATTTTCACACTAGCAACATGAGATGGAGTTTCTATTCTTCTGTATCCTATTGTTAACAGGAAAAACTAGTATGAAAGACACCTACATTGAAATCTGCTTTGTGACATTACTAAAATGCTTAACCTGTCTACAATTCATTTATAAAAGAGTAATTATACCTACCACAGGACTTTTTGAGAATCAAAGAGATAACTCTGAATCACAGCACATTCTTTTCTTTTTCTTTTTTATTTATTTATCTACTTATTTATTTATTTATTTATTTATTTGAATTTTCGAGACAGGGTTTCTCCGTAGCTTTTTGGTTCCTGTCCTGGAACTTGCTCTTGTAGACCAGGCTGACCTCCAACTCACAGAGATCCGCCTGCCTCCCGAGTGCTGGGATTAAAGGCGTGCCGCTCGGCCCACAGCACATTCTTAATCATTGAAAGCTATTGTTGCTATTGTCGTTTTAAGTATTTTATCATTCTCATATATTATTTTTTCACTTATTTCAAGTTCTTGAGGAGGGGGTGTGGGGACAGTATCACTAGAGAAAATGGCCTGGAGCTTCCTCAATGTTCTTGCAAATAATGCATGTGAAAATATAACAAACCTGCAGGAGGAAGGGGTAAGCAGGGAGGCTGGAGAGAGAGTTCAGAAGAAGTTCCAGAAGAAGAATTTGGTTCCCAGCACTCACATGGTAGCTAAGAGCATCTGTAACTTCAGTTCCTGGGGATGTGGTACTCTGTTCTGGCTTTGGCGGGCACCATGCACGCATGTAATGTATGGAAGTACCATACAAACAGGCAAAACACCCATATACATAAAAAGCAAATAAAATACAAGCAACATTAAAAGAGTGCGTTTTATACTATAGTGTATAAGGCCTGATGAGATGGTCTCTGTTTATGCTCAGGGAAGGATTGCATAGGTTTTAATTAGCTAAGTTTGCTGAAGCCAAAATACTTTATTGCTTGATGCTAACCAGTCTTGTATTGGTACCCACAGTGCAAACTAAATCTGTTGTTTTAAGTTCTTTGATCAGAGGCACAGAGTGCCATGCAGGTTTTGATTGATAATTGATTAGAAGGATCTGTCCCAAGAACAGCTTACGAAAGATTCTGGACTCAGTCTCCAAATACTCCCGTAGGCGAGGCGGGAGACACAGTTCCTACCAGCCTACTCTAATTAGTCTGGCTTCCTTCCTTCCGGACTGTCTACTCTTTGATTTAGACAGAGGTGGAGGTGGGGAAGTGGAAGAGATGGGAGGCGGGATGCAGAGAAAGCCCTTGCTAAACGCTCCCAAATGCACCTTACATTGGGAGGAAAAGTTGTGCGGGCCTCACTAGCTTACGAGCTCAGCTTGAGGGAGGGTCGTTTCATGGCATCTTATGTCCTCGGTGCCTCAACGGGGACATGTATTCAGTGTCTATGAATATATGAAAATGACACAGAAGGGGGCACTATCCTAGTTTATAAGATAATCCCAAGTGGCTGCTTTAGAAATTCATGATCCATGATGTAGTAAGAGGAGTGCCGAGTGCCCACTGTTACACTTTCACTTTACCTTCATACCAAGTGAAGTAAATTCTGGAAACTAGGTTACCAAGTTAGGCAACACCGCTGAGGTGGGGCAGCTAGCATGTAGGCCCTGAACGCAGACTTGTCAACCACACAAGAAGAGGCCATTGATTCCGCAAAACCAGGTCAGCAGCTTCCACGGACAGCTTCGGGCAGTTTCTACCTGGAAAGCACAGTCTGGTTTACCAAGAACAGCCAGTGTACACACCCACCCCGCCCTAAGTAAGAACAGGAAAGTCGAAGGGAAAACGTGGCTATTGCGCATGCTCACACGGCCCTCCGCGAGAGCCCCCAGACGCCCCAGCAGAAACTTTCCCAGATGACTGCGGACTGGTTCCCGCCCACTGTGAAGCCGAACTGGCGGCTGCCAGTTCCCTCGGCGACTAGGATCCCTTCCTTTCCTCCGGCCCGTCCCTCTCGCAAGTAGACGCCTCATCTCCCGCCTTCTCAGGGTTTTGCCAGTCGTCAATATGGCCGCCAGACAGGTTTGCGGAGGAGGAGGCTTCTCATTGGCTAAGGTCTCGTAGTGGCCCCGCCCACTTCCTCCCTCTGGGCTGCCCTGGCTCTGGGCTCTGCCACGCATGCGCGGCGGGGGCGGGCCGGGTTGCGGGCGGGTCTTCCGTGTGGCGCCGTCGCTGCTTCAGCCGCCCTGTCTCTGCGGCTCTGGAGCTGCGCTGCCGGCGTTGGCGGCGCGAGAGAAGGGAGGGGACCGGCGGAGCTTGTGCGCCCTCGCGAGGGGCGCCGCGGTGCCAGCAGTTCCCCTCAAGCGGGGCGGGCGGCCAGGGTGAGCAGCAGTCGGCGAGGCCCTGGACGGCGCCATGTCGGCGGGCGGCCCATGCCCGGCGGGAGCCGGCAGCGGCCCAGGGGGTGCCTCCTGCCCTGTGGGGGTCTCCCCTGGCGGGGTGTCCATGTTCCGGTGGCTGGAGGTGCTGGAGAAGGAGTTTGACAAGGCCTTCGTGGATGTGGATCTGCTTCTGGGGGAGATCGATCCGGACCAGGCAGACATCACTTACGAGGGGCGGCAGAAGATGACCAGCCTTAGCTCCTGCTTTGCGCAGCTTTGCCACAAAGCCCAGACTGTGTCCCAGATCAACCACAAGCTAGAGGTGAGTCTCGGGGGGCTGGCAGCAATGGCATCCAACCCCCGCTGTCCGAGGGCGTTAGATCCAATTTAACGCCCCAGGACAACGACCCTATAAAACTGGCTACTGGGGCACCTCTCAGCTTCGAATGTGATCGAGAGTGCGGTTTATACGTGTGTGAAGCAAAGGAGTGAGGAGCGGGTGGGGGAGGAGAAGGATGGAGACCGACGGTGGGTCTTCAGGTTCAGTCATCCACCTCCCAGCATCTCACTGAGGGAGAAAAGGGAGCTAATCACACTATCTGCCGTATGAATGTAACGTTAACACACACAACCAAGATCCTGTGTCGGGGAATCCTACCGGAGCCCTTCTTTGGATGTGTGAGTTTTTGCAGATCTGCTTGGATAATGATAATCTAGATTGATATATTTTCAGCAAGATGCAGCTCTGATTCTTTTCATTTCATAGCCCAGATCAGCTCCGTGGCTGTACATACACAGAGACATGGTTGAACTCTAAGGGAAAGTTCTTAGGGAAATGTAATGGAATATATGTTACTACCATCCTTCTCGGTCTACTGCGCACACTTCGTTCTTAAATTACAGACAGATTTGTCTTGAGAGCTCCCTGCCAGTATTCAGGTAACTTCTAACATCGAGGTGGATGTGTTTGTGCTTTGCAATATTTCCCACATTTTAGAGTATGTAAAGACAGTCTTTTGCTTTGGTCTCCAATCAAAGGGTGGGGGAACTTCCAAAACAAAAATTCCAAACCTACCATTTGGTGTGGAAAATTAAATGAAGGCATTATTGCAAGATTTAGAAATAATGGTGTATTAATATTATGTGGAAGACACTTTAGAAATAGACAATTTAAATAGATAATGGCTCTTTCATTTTAAGGAGGAAAAAAATGAGAGTCTGTGATGTGTGAAGTTCTTTGTGCCTTAGCTTTCCAAAGATCTCCTCATTACCACTAACTGTAATGATGACAGTGCCCATTGTGTCCAGATTGATGTGTATGCCAGATTTGTTTCCTGTCCATATTCACCATGAAAAACATGGTGCCACTAATATTAGATTCGCACCTCTTTCCATATTTAGGACTTTATTGTTCCTTTTTGAAAAGGTTGGGTTGGAAAGTATTTACATAAAAGTATTAAGCATAACTTAGCAGCGGTGGTGCACTTCTTTAATCCCAGCATTTGGGAGGCAGAGGCGGGAGGATCTCTGTTGAGTTCGAGGTCAACCTGGTAATCCGGTCTACAAAGTGAGTTTCAGGACAGCAAGGACTGTTACACAGAGAAAGCCTGCACCGAAAAACAGCAGTAAAATTCCCAAACAAACAGAAAAGAAGTATTGAGTATAGAGGAGTGAAAATGTCTTTTGATTTTTATTTTCAGTGAATGATAATTTGTAGAAGCTGAGTAGTAAAATTGCATTTGGTGGTTTTTAAAATAGTATTTTAGTTTTAAAGATCAAAAATGGGAGCTTTTATCACATGAGAACTTAGCATTTACATCTTTAACCATATGTTGGAGATAACTGGTTTTTAAAGAATAAAACAATTTCTAACTTGTTTTTTAAAAATGACTCGAGGATGCCAAACAATTTTACTTTCTGATGTTAGCTATAAAATCTGATTTTGAAAATAAAGAAATTTGGGCCGGGTGGTGGTGGTGCACGCCTTTAATCCCAGCACTCGGGAGGCAGAGGCAGGCGGATCTCTGTGAGTTCTAGGCCAGCCTGGTCTACAAGAGCTAGTTCCAGGACAGGAACCAAAAAGCTGCAGAGAAACCCTGTCTCGAAAAACCAAAAAAAAAAAAAAAAAGAAAGGAATTTTTCTATGAATAGTAGGTGCTCAGTTTTTAAAAAATTCTTAAATACTTTAAAGGAATATTTCTCTAGCTATTAGATCATGCATGTAAAATAACATGCACATTTTTGTTTTTGTTTTTCTTCTTCAGAAATTGTACTTACATATTCTAAGTTTATGTCCTATCTTAGAAAGTAACATTTCTTAAAATAAGAAATGCTCAGACTGGTGTGGTAGCGAATGCCTTTAATCCCAGTCAGTACTCTGGAGGCAGAGGCAGGAAGGTCTCTATGAATTTGAGGCCAGCTTGGTCTACAAGCAAGTTCCAGGATAGCCTCTACTACACAGAGAAACTATCTTGGAAAAAAGAAAGAGGGAAGGGAGGAAGAAATGCTAGCGTAGCACAATGTGAGTGTGTTTTTCAGGGCGAATGCAACTCTTGATTCAGAGATATTAGAAATTGGTGAGGGAGATAATTTGATTTTTGTTGTTTATATGTATTTGCAACTATACATGATTCATCTCTGTTTTTCTTGCACAGAAAACATCTTGTGTAGTTTAGAAATAGTTGTGTGCTGCTATGAAAAGGTGTGTCTAGCCACACCTTTCAGAGTATCGCACATAGAATTTCAGGGGATGGTGTATAAACTGTTGACAATCTACTGTCATTATGGAAAACTTAGAAGAGATTTTGGTGCTTTCCTACTCTGTTTTAATTATGTCCTTGTAAGCAGATGAGCTTGTTCTTTGAACTATTCTATATGGATGTTGAAGTAATATTTGAAGCTGCTTACTGCCCGTGTAACAAATGTATACCAAGTTTAGTGGTTTTAGAGATTAATATTAACCCATCTTATAATAAATTGTTTTTATTTTCTCAGGACACATGTAACTCTAATGTGGGTAATTTATATCTGTAATCCCAGTACTTAGATGGTGGAGGCAATAGGATCTGAAGTTTAAGGCTAGCCTGGATTACATGAAACCATCTCAAAACAAACAAACAAACAAACAACTCACATAAATTGGTCTTCTGTATCCTTCCAAATTGCCACTTTTACCCATTCCTTGTGTTTTTAGGAAATACTTACACTTAAGATTAATCTAGTGGTTAGGAAAACAATTTTACTGAAAAAATGTCATGGGTTTCCTTTTAAATTAACTATAAATACCATTCATAGAGCTTTTTGTTGTAAGTTGTATTTGGCAAGTATTGTATGTAGAGGGTGGGCTATTGAAAAAAATCAGACTGTTTTGAGGTAGTGCCATTTCAAATTAAATCTCTCAAACTGCCTACCTGCCTGAGAATTTCTGCTGTGGTGGATCACTTGGTTAAAGCCCAGCTAGAGTCACCAATATAATATCGATAGCAATGGCAATAGAGGAGCAAAGGCTATGAACCAATGCCTTAAAATAATTCACCTCTGTTTTGGGGTGTGTGTTCTTCTTGTTCTTTCAAAAAATAGCAGCAAAACAATACACCTAGGCTGGTCATGGTGGCCCTTGTCTATAATCCCAGCGCTGTGAAGGTGGAGGGAGAAGGACTAAGGAAACCCTCGGCTACACATCCAGGGCTTCATTTCAAAATCAAAAAATATACCTTCTATAACATGTCTTTCTTCCACAGAGCTGAACTAGGTAGTGTCTCTTTAAAGTGGTTTATTTTCAGATCATTAGTAGAGAAGTGTTAAGCCTCGGTCATAAATTGGGTTGACATTAAGCTGGTGATACACTTGTCTTCATGCAGCTTTAAGTTTGTTCTCTTTTGTTTGTGTGTGTGTAAAAAGGACAGAGCTCAACATCAGGTATCTTCCTCATGTTTTGAGAAGGATCTCTCACTGAACCTGGAGTTTGCCAATTTGTCTAAACTGGACTGGCCAGCAGCCCCGGGGATGCCCTGTCTCTACTTCCCAGTCCTGGGGTTGCAGACGTCCTTCCATGCCTGACTTTTTACCTGGGTCCAGGGGATCTGAACTCCAATCCACATTCACGCGTTTTTATCAACTGAACCATCTCCCCAGTTCCTTTATTTTTATTTCTGAAATAGGCTCTCTTGAAGTCATGGCTGCCTCAACCTCATAATTATATCCAAGGATGACCTTGAATCTCTGATCCCCTACCTGTCTCCCTGAAAAAATTACTGTTAACCTAAGACATAATGGATGACTAAAAATTAAGCTAAGAGATACAGAAATATTGTCCCACATTATGTGAAGTAGAGAAGCTGGGAAGTGGAAAGTACAGTGATGGGTAAGAGCTCGTGGTGCATTTGCAAATATGGAAAAGAGTCGAAGGCATACAAGAAATGAGGTGCCAGACCAGTTTGTATTGGTAGGTTAGGACTAAGCTTGCCTTGTTTCATAATCTGTGCCATAGACTCAGGCTTTATTGCAACAGGAGCAAGCATTTTAACCTAGATGAGTGTCTCGGGTATGAGATTAGAATAGGCTATCCTGGTGTGATATGCAGAAAGTTTGGGAAAATAGGAGTGAATGCAAAAAACCACCCAGGAGCTTCAAATTATCCTTGTGACATTATAATAACATAAAATAAGGAAATTTTTATTATTTTAGGTAGAGGAAAGTATTCAGAACAAGAGAAACTTTAAAGGTAAAAGTCAACAGACTCTAGAGATGGATTAAAGTGAGGGAAAAAATGAAGGGATTCAGGATGACTCTCTATTGTGCCACTGTTGGGCAGCTCTCTCCCTGAACAGACAGATGGGCGATATTATTAGCAATAATGATATATTGTTAACCTGACTAGTTACTGTGGATTAGGCCCTATCCTAAGGTTTTTGGTTTTGGATTTTTTTCATATGCATATTCATTTCATTTTCACAGATACATTTATTTTTATGGTTTTTTTG
Organism: Alexandromys fortis; assembly: GCF_014885135.2. NCBI lineage: Eukaryota > Metazoa > Chordata > Mammalia > Rodentia > Cricetidae > Alexandromys > Alexandromys fortis. Next base: position 6,441,743 of record NW_026067910.1, on the reverse strand, counting down.
TTGTTGTTATAGAAGTGACACAGGAGGCCCACACCTACAAAGCTGAAGAAATCATTCTGTATAAACAAATTTATGTTTGGAAGTGATTAGTAAAATAGAGAGAAAAGCATCCAGGAGTGGGTGTGGATAATAGCTTAGAAAAGAAAAAGGAGGCTTCAAGGAGGTGTTAGTTCATTGCGTTTTTTAAATGAAAAAACAAATGAGCATGTTTATAAGCTAGCAAGAATCATGCTCTTTAAGACCAAGCATGATGGGAAATAGAAGAATAAATAATATTAAGGTGCTGGGTCCAGATGAGATACCAAGAACTAGTACAGTATGTAGCGTTCCATTATTTATATAGCAAGGAGTGAAAGTGACTGGAGTGGATGGAGTCACTTGCCGGAGTTTTTGTGTAGTTTCTTTCTTTCTATAAACAGGAGCACAGGTCAGTGACTGAAAGTAAGAGTTAGGACTTGAGAGTGGAGGAGGTTGTAGATACAGGTAAGTGGAAAGACCCATTGCCCTGGGAGATGAACTGCCAGGCAGTACTGTGGACCTAGTAAGGGTTGCTTATCATAAGCATCATGAGAGCCTGTGTGCCCTGTGGTTGACTTTATCCAACGGCATTCATCCATTTGTGTATGCACACTGTAATGAGAGTAATACTTAGGTTCATCCGGTGTTGCAGCAAAGGAGTCTGTTAGATGGACAAGGAAGTTATTAAAATGAAAGTGGTAATGATGAAGAAACGGAGGCAATTTAAAGAAACACAAGAGTTGACATAATGCAGACACACTGGGTAAGACAGAGAAAGAAATGATCGTATCGCCTTTCTTGTAGGAAATGTATTTGTTAGTATATGTAGTCACTTAAATGTCCCTCTAATCCTAGTTTATATTTACCAGAGTGATGTTCAGAGAAATAGTGTCTTCCAAATTGAGTAGAATTCAAGTCCTTTATTTGGACTGACAGGCTCTGCAGAACCTGACCTCTGGATGTCTCTTCAACAATATCTCTTGCCGTTTAATCCCAGCACTCGGGAGGCAGAGGCAGGCGGATCTCTGTGAGTTCGAGACCTGGTCTACAGAGCTAGTTCCAGGACAGGCTCCAAAGCCACAGAGAAACCCTGTCTCGACCCACCCCCCCAAAAAAATGTCTCTTGCCGTTCTTTACTCTCACTCTTTATGACCCAGGCACAGGCCTTTCGAAAGCACTGACAGTATTCTTAACTTCTTTATTTCAGGATCCCTTGACACTTAAATTTAGGGGGGCCCAGAGAGCTTGATTTCTATATGGATACATGTGTGTATCGTTACTATTTTAGAAGTTGAAACTAAGAAAGTTGTAAGTATTAATATTTATTAATTTGGATGGGGATGGACAGTAAATAGGTTTCACTATGTAGTCTGTGCTGGCCCCTTGGGGTTTTCCTGCCTTGAGGCCTCCAAGTATTGTTCTAGCAGGCATACCACCACCATGTTAATGTTAATATCATTTTTAATTTAAAATAGCCTTTCCCAAACCAAATAAAATCAATGAGCAGAATAACAGTGTTTTCTATATTTTTCAAAACTTTTAACATTTGGCTTAATGGGTAATGGTTGGATTCTTGCATCTGTTTTTGTATTCAGTTTTATTGTGATCGCTTTTTGTTAGTAGGAAAAAAAAATATGACCAGACAGATCTGGAGCTTGGTAGGAAGGAGTCTTTTGACATCCCCTCCACATATTGTTGATATTCTCTGACAGTAATAGTAGACAAAACTCAGGCGGTAGAAGCAGGTAGATCCCTCTGAGTTCCTGGCCAGCCAGGAGTGAGACTGTAACAAAACATTTTTTTAAGACGTGATAAGAGATAATATCTTCCAAGATCAGACAAGATTTGGTGTATTAGGGGTATATTGCTTATAGACATGAGATTAGGTTCTTTGTTATGTTTTATTTTTGGTTTTGGTTTGGTAAGACGGGGTTTCTCAATGTTTTCCTAGCTGTTCTGGAACTCACTCTGTAGACCAGGCTGGCCTCAAACTCAGAAACCCACCTACCTCTGCCTCCAAATGAGATTGTTTCTTAAAGGTTGATTGTAATGTAGAGTCAAAAAGCAATAAAGTGGGGAGGGGGAGAGGAGAGGGAGGAGGGGGGAAAAGGGAGATGGGGAGGGAAATGGGGGGCGGGGAGGAGGCGGAAATCTTTTTTTTTTCAATAAAAAATTATATTAACAAAAAAAAAGCAATAAAGTGAACTATTCATATAATGGGTTTGGTTTTAAATTGTTTTGTTCTTAGCGTACAAAATAATGAGTTTTATTCTGACATTTTCATACATGTTGATCTTTGTACTTTTTTCCTCTGTTGCCTACATCTTTGCCACCTGACGACCTCCTGCACCCTCCCCCACTGTTACATTAGTAATATTGGACTGTCTAGTAGGTTGAGTGGCTCTTTACTCAGGGATGATTTTGTAATATAATACATGGATCATTTGTAAAGTGGCTTACTGATATTATTTTAGGGCCTCCAGTTTTTGATACATCGTATAGAATATTTTAGTATTACATTTGTTAGTGTTTCCCATGTCATCAAGAAAATCCTTAGACCTAGACAACCAAGAGGACCCTAAGAGAGACACATACATGGATCTACATAGGAAGGAGAAAAAGACAGATCTGAATAAATTGGGAGTGTGGCAGTCACAGGAGAAGAAAGAAGGGTAGGGGGAGGAAGGGAGGGTAGCAGAGAAAATTATATAGTTTAATTAAAATAATAAAAAGAAAATCCTTAGAGTCGGGGTGTCGCCAAGCTGATGATATGGATTTCAGGCTTCCGGGGCTCCAGTTCTCACTTAACTTGAGTTTGCTCTGTAGTAACAAGCACTGTCATAGTCACCTACAGGGATGGACCTGCCACATTTTAATTTATTATTAACTGGGGTTTCTCCCTTTTCTATATTTTGTCTTTGAGACAGGTCTCACTGTGCAGTTCAGGCTGTCCTTTAATTCTTGATCTTCCTGGCTTAGCCTCTTGGTTATGCTTTGTTTCCATCGTATCACATAAAGGGTTAAAAAGACTTGTATTCAAAGAGTGAAATGTGTAAGAAATTAGTGATTTTTTTTTTATTCATAAAGAGCATTATGTTAAAGCTGAGTGCCTGCAGTGAAGAGAATAGGAACTAGTGGTGCAGAACTATGCGCCTTCATGGTCCTGTGCACATAGGTCAGCACTTTACATAGTTTTTTGCAGTGCTAGTACAGACATCAGCCTAGGAAAAGCAAGTAATATTTTATTATGAAAGTGGCCTGCACCGTGAAACATGGGCCTTGTGAGGAAACTCGTGCTTTAGTAATGGCTGAAACTGCAGACAGAAGAATAGTTATGTACCTCTTCTGAGTCTTTTATGTAAAATTTCTTTTACATAGCTTTTAATTGCATATAATTATATGTGTTATATTTATAAATAGTAATATATAAATTGACCTTATGCATCTTACCTCCTTTTTTCCCCCAAGTTTTTTTAAGGTTTATTCATTTATTATGTATACAATGTATGTATGCCTGCCTCTATGTATGTACTGTGTATGTAGTACTTGTATGCCTGCACACCAGAAGAGAGCACCAGATCTCATTATAGATGTTTGTGAGCCACCATGTGGGTGCTGGGAATTGAGCTCAGGATCTCTGGAAGAGCAACCAGTACTCTTAACCACTGGGCCATCTCTCCAGTCTGTTACCTTACTTCTTATACATTTTTTTTTTAAGATAATCAAAAATGCCTCTCAGAAGATTCTGAGACTTTTATTTTTTAAAATAATGTCTGGCACTAATTAACATATATTCCATTCTTTTAGGTTCACACTGTGCACCAGGTCTCTGTAACTTTTGCCAGGGCAAGATGCACCCTTGTTTCATTTGTGTTCGTGTGTGTGTGTGTGTGTGTGTGTGTGTGTGTGTGTTTGTGTCTGTCTGTCTGTCTGCCTGCCTGTCTGCCTGTCTGTCTGTCTTCAGATCCCAGCCCAGTGTTAGGTATGTCATTGGAATTCTGTGAATGTGTGATGTTGTGGAAAATGGTAAATAAAAATATATTTTCATGTCTAGACTGCAGAGCATTTTGGGATGACATAGTAACTAAGGAAATTAGTGGTCTTTATGATTGGATAGAAAAAGACTTGTACTGACTAGATAACATTTTCTTGGGAAACTTTCCTAAGCTACATGAGCACACTGTTTGAAGGCTGACTTGAAATAGCAAGGTATTATTTCCTACACTGTTTGAAGGCTGACTTGAAATAGCAAGGTATTATTTCCTACTTTGAGAAATTTTTTGACCTGTGAATATGTTTTCAGTGTATAGGATGAGCCTTGTATTTTAGAATGGGCTTCATTGGTTTCCTGTAATTTTGAAGAGTAGGAAAAAACACCACCTTGAGCATTGGGAGAAAAGAGAAAATAGAGGAAGATTCCTTACATAAAGAGCAAACTAAATTAACTGATCATTTGAATAAGAAGAATAAAAAAGAGCACCCTGCAAGCTGCATTGTCCCCTTGACTTTTGCCACAAGCAAAAAGGCCTGTGGAGAATGATTCTGCTGCTGTCAGGTGGTTTACAATCCTTTGTGTAAGGATCATCGTGGCCCATCCTTTTAAAAGTTTATTACTCAGGGTGGGAGACAGTGGTAACATATAAGGTGGCTGGGCATTTTTAGTTGGAGAAGCAGATGATATATAAAGGTTTTCTTTATAATTTGTAGCTGAGTATTAAATGACAGTAAGTTGTAGTAAGTTTGTTTGTGTAGTATATGTGTGTGTGTGTGCACATGTGCACAGGTGTATATGCACATGGAAGCCAGAGGTCAGTGCTGGGTTTCTTAGTTGCTCTCCACTTTGTTTTCTGAAACAGGACCTCTCACTGAGCCTGGTGCACAGCTAGGTTGGCTGGTCAGCTAGCAAGCTCCAGGGAATTCTAGACGTGTGCTACAAAGGGTGGGCCCACTGGTTAAGAATTATATTGGCGGGGGGGGGGGGGGGAATAATATCAGCAAGGAATTGTCTTTTAAAAAAAAATTACCAACTGGTTATCTAATACCAAGTGGTCAGCCCTGAAAACATACATACAAGTAAAATTATACAGGTTATATTTAGAAAATATGTATGTAAATATATATGTATACATATAACAACAGTTAATGAGGAAAGAGACCATAAATTATAAAGCGAGTAAGGAAGGGTATACCAGATGGTTTGGATGGAGGAAAGCAAAGGGACAAATGATAGAATTACATTATAAATCTCAAAAATATAAGAAAAAAATTATTTTTTATGAATGACTGTTTTGCCTGTGTGGGCACCACATGTGCCTGTTGCCCACAGAGGCCAGAAAAGAGGGTCCAAGCCCCTGGAACTATAGTTACAGACAGTTGTGTGCCTCCATATGAATGCTGGGAACCATCTCTCTAGCCCCAGGAACTGACTTGATAGAACAGTTTAGAACCTAGAGTAAGATGGGAAGTGGAACAGCAGTGACTCATTCAGTGAACGCCGATGGTTATTTTGTAGCGCTCTGTAGGTAAAATGCCTCTCTGTATCTCCCTCCATTTCTGGAAGTACATATTTTACAAATATACTTTGCAGTATATTTAAAATTTTAAATGTAATTTATGATTGACATGTAATTATTGTACTTATAAAGTGCTATTTTTGATACATTTATTATTTCTTTATGGTAAGAATGTGTAAAAACTGCTGCCGCAGTTATTTTGAAATATACACATTGGCCGGGTGGTGGTGGCGCACTCCTTTAATCCCAGCACTCGGGAGGCAGAGGCAGATGGATCTCTGGGAGTTCGAGGCCAGCCTGGTCTACAAGAGCTAGTTCCAGGACAGGCACCAAAGCTACAGAGAAACCCTGTCTCAAAAAACCAAAAAAAAGAAATATTATTTTTAACTCAGGCATCTAGCTGTGCAGTAAAACCCCAATGTGTTGTAGGAGGACCACTTGTTTGATTGTTCCTGGCTGCTCGGCCCTAAAATAACCACACAGAAACTGTATTAATTAAATCACTGCTGGCCTATTAGCTCTAGCTTCTTATTGACTAGCTCTTACATCTTAATTTAACCCATCTCTGTTAATCTGTATCACAACATGGCTGTGGCGCACTGTGTGTGTGTGTGTGTGTGTGTGTGTGTGTGTGTATGTATTTTTTTTGATGCACTGATTTCATTTCCTTTGGATATACCAAAATTGTGAGCTTGCAGGTAGTTGTATCTTTTTGGTTTTGCTTTTGTATGTATGTGTTTGAAAAAACACCGTACTGTCCTCAGTGATGACTATACTATTTGGGTTTCTTTAGTTTTTTTTTTTCCCCCTCCATATTCTTGCTAGTGTTTTTCTCGACTTACTTCCATTGATAATCACCATTTTAATTCATGGGAGGGGTGATATTTTGTTGTAGATTTGATTTTATTAGTTCACTAGTGATCCCTGCTGTTGAACTATTTTTTTTAAATATTTATTTATTATGCATACAATATTCTGCCTGTGTGTATATCTTCAGGCCAGAAGAGGGCACCAGACCTCATTACAGATGGTTGTGAGCCACCATGTGGTTGCCGGGAATTGAACTCAGGACCTTTGGAAGAGCAGGCAATGCTCCTAACCACTGAGCCATCTCTCCAGCCCCTGAACTATTTTTTTTTAATGTAGCTGTTTCTGGATATTTTAGAAATGTTTACTCAGGTGTCTTGTCCATTTTAAGTGGGGTATTTGGTTGTTTGTTGTGGAGTGGACCTAGTACCTTGTGCACTTTGGATATTATCTCCCTATCCGATGTATAGTTTGCAAATACATTCTTCCATGCTGTAAGTTGCATCTCTAGTTGATGGTTTGTTTGGCTGTTTCTAGTGTGTTATAGTTCCTTTGTCTATTTCTGCTTTTGCTACCATGTGTCTTGATTACTTTTCTATTGTAAAGAAGCACCATAACCAAGGCAACTTAAAGTAGAAAATGTTTTTGGGTTTGTAGTTTCAGAGGTTTAGTGTTCATGAGCGTCATGGCAGCAGGCAGACAATGAAACTGACATAATAGTCAGGAGTTTACATCTGATCCATAAGCACTAGGCACAGAGAGCTAACTGTGAATGGTGTAGGCTGGAAACCTCAAAGCCAGTGACCCAGTGGCATAATTTCTCTAACAAGGCCACACACACCTTTTAATCCTTCTCAAATGAGTCCAACTACTGGAGACAAACATCCCATATATGAAGACCACACTGTGCTTTTAAGGTTTTATACCAATAAAAAATCAGAAAATGAAATTTAATAAGGCTCAAAAAATGGACAAATACCTCGTGTTTAGTGTGGAAAGAATATTGTTAGGCCATCCATACTACACAAAGAAATCTACAGATTTAATCCTATCAAAATACCAGTGACATTTGTCACACACGAAAACCAAACTCTAAAATTTGTATAGAATCCCAGAAATTTGTATAGACTAGCCAAAGCAGTTGTGAAAACAAAAAGGGAAATAAACCACCAAACTGTAGTCCCCAAAACAGAAGCGTAATGATGCAGAAATAGACAACCCAGAGACGATCCATTTAAATTTAGAGTGAACCGACCCTTGAAAAAGCTGGCAAGAATACATAGCAAGTAAAGGATAGACTTCAGTAAATGGTACGGGAGTAGGGGAAATCCACACATTGGAGATGTTAGGCTTGTTTTTCTAACCACATGCAAAAAAAAGAAAATTACAGATCAGTTCCAAGTGGTGAAACTGAGACCAGGAGTGAAGCCTGGTGACACTGGCCTTGAGCTGTCTCCTCACTCCTGATCTTGTGACCCTGTCTTAAGAGTCGCCCACTTCCCCGTTGATTTATTGACCCTTGCTAGGTTCTAGGGGATGTCTGTAAATGAACCTTCCAGGTCAGATGTAAGAAAATGCAAAGATGTCTACCAAAGAAAAGCTGTATATAATGTTTTGGGTTTTTTTTTTTAATTTTTTGTTTTGCTTTTGAGGCAGGACCCCACTGTGTAGCTTTGGCTTTCCTGGAGCTCCCTGTGTAGACCATGTTGGCCTCAAACTCGCCTGTCTCCGTCTCCAGAGTGCTGAGATTCAATGCATATGCCACTACCAAAAAACCAGTGTTCTTTTTCTTTAAAACATCTTTGGGGTATTAATCAAGGTTGAGGGTTAAAATCAGCTGGGTTTGGATTTTTTTTTCCATTTGTGTTTGTTCTTAAATGGTTACCCTAAACCCAAAAAATTCAGTGATCTCTGTTGCCTTATGGAAAGTAAGCTTTTATTTACTCACACCCTCTTTTTCCTTCCCTCCCTCCCTCCCTCCCTCCCTCCCTCCCTCCCTCCCTCCACCTCCGGAGATGTGCAAGCATCCTAGAAAGGGCTTCTTGATCCATGTGAACAGTACTAAAAAAGACTTGGCTCTGTAGTTCCCTAGTTTACTGTTTGTTCAGAATAAAAGTTACAGAGTAACCGAGGAGCTGTTGGCAAGTGATGGCTGCTCGGAAAGTGAAAGTTCCTTTAGGTCAGGAGTTGAGCCTGAGCAGCTACAACCTATGCTCCCCAGGCATGGCCCTACATACAGGTGCATACTGGCAGTGCTGAGTAGATTCAGTGAATTTAAGCAATAAATAATAGGATGAAAGAAAGGAACGTACAAATAGAGGGGCTTGGGAATGGGTTTGATTAAATACTCTGTATCCATGCACAGAGTCCTCAGACAAATCCTTAGCACCCAAATAACATACAACCACATACACACAGTTAAAGCAGTCCACTTTGAATAAAAAAGTAAGGACAAGCAAGGAAAACTTAGAGGATGCTGTTTTGCTTGTAAACATCTTTAATGAAATTGTTCTGAATAAAAGGCTTCATATTATGCCAGGCGGTGGTGGCATACACCTTTAATCCCAACAGCACTCAGGAGACAGGGACAGGCAGAACTCTGTGTTTACAGTGTGAGTTCCAGGACAGACAGGGTTACACAGAGAAACCCTGTCTCAAACCCCAAAAGCTTCATGTTTATTTGAGAGGGGAAAAGGATATGGTGTACAACAATGAGGTAAAAGATCCTCAAGCTTTTTTTTATTGTTAAACTAGCTTCAGGTCTTGTTTGGCTGTGTGTCTTGAATGAGCTGTTTAAATCCTGATTTCCATTTCCTTAGCTATAAAAAAAAAGTTAAGTATGATAAGTAGAGCTCAGGCACATGCCTGCCATATGGTGGGTAGGTGCTTGCTTTGTGGGAGTGTGGCTTGTCAGGGCACTAACCATATACTGTAGTGATGGAAGCACAGTTTCCTCTGGCTCCTGCGTGATAGCAATACTTCACAGTGCTGCCCTGGACACCAGAATTGGATGCAGGAATGCGACTTGGCCACTGACCACCTAGGTAGTCTTAGAAAATGCAGCTTTAATTGCATTGCCTAAGTATTGTCATAATCATAGTCATCATAGTCTGTTTTTGTGGGTCCCTTTCTAGAGCTCTACCATGCTGTAGGGTGACCATTCAATAGTATGAAGACACTTTAATAAATCACTACCGAAAGTTTATCTGTGACTAAGTTTTCTTTGACAGAATGCTTACATTTTAAGCAAGAAGGGGTTTACTATATACTACGGAATTTAGAGTAAATTTGAAATAGTCTTATTCCCGAGATTTTGATACCTTCTTCTCCTTCTCCTCTACTTCTCCTCCTCCTCCTTCTTCTCCTTTTTTAATGTGTATGACTTTTTTTCTGCTTCTCTGTTTGTGAACCATGCATACCTGGCGTCGGTGAAGGCCAGCAGAGCGTCTGATCCCCTGGAACTAAACTGGATTTACAGACAGTTGTGAGTCACCATGTGGGTGATGGGAATTGAACCTAGGTCTTCTGGAAGAGCTGCCAGTGCTCTTAATCACTTAGCCATCTCTCCAACCCCAATATTTTTATGTTGAGCAACCTAAAAGAAAATTACTTCATTTAATTGAATGTATATAATAGACCACATTCAAATTGATAACCTGTTCATAGCCCCATTTTTCTTGTCCTTTTAGGATATAGTTAAATTTAGGTGCTGGGCCTTTTCTCCTGAGCTTGAACACACAGTTCTCTATCTGGACAGTCAAGAAACCATGGTCAATGTTGGGAGGCTCTGCCGGTAACATGTTGCAGTCTTCCATGGCTTGGCAGCTCTCTGCCTGAGCTTATTTGGAGAATGTCTCTAGACCTGGATGCCTGATTTCTCTCTAGAGTGACCCTTGAACAGTTCCTTGCAAAAGCTCTTTTCCTACTGCCCATATGGTAATTAGGTGACATGCTCTGGCTATTTTGATAGGCCCGTTCAGCTACTAATCCAGCTATATGATAGGAGCATGCCACTTAATGCAAATTAGGTGATTCCCCAGCTACTGTTCCCAAACCTACATTTGCCCTATATTCTGGAATAAAGCTGAGCTACCTACCAGAGCTTCTCCCAGAAGGCTATTTCTGCCTTTGTACAGGCTGTACAAAACTCTTATCACCTTCTTCTGCTCCTTTGTCCTTGTGGACTGGTAGCCAACAGACCTCGAAGAAAAAGGGAACCCCACAGGTCAGATTTAGATAAAAGCAATTTTATCTACTCACCTTTATTTCCTGAATGATACACTATAGTAGTAACCTTTACAACTTCATCCTAATGCCAATTCTAACACTTCTTAAGTTCATTAAGTTGTATAGACTTTAAGTCTACTTAATCTTGGTGTGTGATCCTTTGTCTATTTGCAGTTTTTTAAGAGAAAAATATTTATTTAAATGAAAAAATAATACTATGACAATTTTTCCATAGCATTTTTATAAGTAATCTACAGGCGATTTGAGGTTCGTAGAGCACATAGGTTATATGTAAATATTATCCATTTTCTGTAAGGGACTTGAGAGCATTCAAGAACAAGAAGGCCTTGTTTATGGAGGCATCAGTGGAGGCAAAGAAAGAAGCAGCGTCTTGGTTTCTTTTCTACTGCTGTGATGAAATGGTCTGCCAGGAGCCACTCATGGTAACACAGCCCTGTAATCTCAGCACTTGGGAGGCAGGGACAGGGGCATCTCTGTGAATCCATGACCACCCTAGTCTTCATGTAGTCCTAGTCCAGCCAGGGCTACTAGACTTAGTCTAAAAGCAGTAGCAACAAAAACCCTCATGGGGTAAAGGCATCTGACACACAAGCCCAAAGAACTAGCTTTGTTCTGTTCCAGAACTCATGTCAGAGTGGAAGAAGAGACCTGACTGGGCAAAGTTGTCTTTTGACCTCCTCATGCCCATACCCCCTGATAGTACTAATAATGAAATAAAATGAAACGTCTATTCCCTAGCAGAAGCAACTTAAGGAAGAAAGGGTCTCTTCTGTGTCACAGCTCACGTTACAGTCCATCATTGTGGGGAAATCATAGCAGCAGGAGCTTGAGACAGCAGGTCACATTGCATCCACAGTCAAGGAGCAGAGACGAGGAAATGCTAGTGTACAGTGTTTTTGCTTGCCTTCTGCATTTTATACTGTGTAGGGTTCTCTACAGAGAATGGGTCCACCTACAGTTAAGATGGGTCCTCCAACATGAATGAACATAACAAAATACCACACACACCCCCAAAGGCCCATCTCCCAGGTAATTCTGATTCTGTCTAGTTAGCAGTTAACAATAACTGTCTCATGTGGCAGTATTTTTGCCATACCACATTTTTTTCCTTTCCCTCTCAGACCATCCTTGACTAGTAACTTCCCAAGTCCCAGTCCCTGCACTCCCTTCATGTAACTGTGTTGGGATATTACATCTCTGCTCCTAGTCCCAGGACAAGTCTCAGCTTTGCACTTCTGCTGTTCTTCATATTGTGATTTGTGCAGAGATCTGCTAGTTAAGCCCTGGCTGTCCCCCTCCCCTACAAGCTGTTAATCCTTTTTTTGTTTTGTTTTGTTTTGTTTGTTTTTTAAGACAGGGTTTCTCTGTAGCTTTGGAGCAAGTCCTGGAACTCACTCTGTAGACCAGACTGGCCTAGAAATTAGAACTCACAGAGATCTGCCTGCCTCTGCTCCCAAGTACTGGGATTAAAGGTGTGCACCACCACCACCCAGCTCCTGTTAATCCTAATGTAACTGATCAGCGGCTGCACTTTGGAAAGGTGTTTGTTTTGTTCTGTTTTTTACCTTATTTTTGAATGTATTGCAGATGCTGTTTTTAACATTATAAAATCCTTTATTTCCATTTATAGCATCACCATGGTAGCAGATCATTTAGAAAGCCACAACAGTGCTGCTACCCTAAATTGACCTTCCTCAAAGCTGAGCTAACTCTCTTTGAACTACCTACATTTTTTCTATGACAGTATAGTTCTCTGACCTTTTAATTTTTAAGTTAAAAATTAAATTTTAAAATTCTTTTGAATTGAATAGGAAAGGTGCAGGTGCTGGCTAGTTGGGAAGAGCAAACATGAGGGCCATGTGCAGTACACAAAGGTGAAACAATGTTGTCAGCTCTGCAGAAATGGAAACATGAGGGCCTTGTGCAAGGCTTCTCTGGTGGAACTGAAAACTTGCAGTTAACTCTGACACTTGAGTTCACTATGATCTCAGCACTTGGCACTTTGGCACCTAAAATAATTGCCACACAGCGCAAAGGGAAGTTTTCTGACAAAAAGAAAAGAAAAAAACAGCTCCATAAATTGAGATTTGGGCTCCTAGATGAGCTCTTATAACTGAATGTGAGGGTCCCAAAATATTGGAGAACAGTAAAAGACCTCTGAACATGCAGCAACCAAAAATGAATTAAAAATCAAACACATAGTGAACCCAAGGTGTTCTGGCAGCCATTACCCATGTTGCACCACACAGGGCTGAGGAACATGCCTGAAGCACCTTGGCTCAGATGCAGGCCATGCATGACAGTGCTCTTACAGCATACATAGTTTTCTGCTCTTACAGATTGATATGTACGGCTTACAGAAACAAAGACCTAATGTTTTCCCATTATTCTTCAGCATATAAAGCTCAAATTCACATATGCTTGGATTATATTGTGTGAGAATACTAGATCTCAAAAATTGGTATTTGAGTTTCTGATTTTAGTTTCTTTAGAGAACAAAACAGAAAACCTGTGCAGTGGTGGCACACGCCTTTAATCCCAGCACTAGGGAGGCAGAAGCAGGTGGATCTGTGAGTTTGAGGCCATCGTGGTTTGCGTAGTGAGTTCAGGACAGCGAGGACTACACAGACAACCTTGTCTCAAAATAAATAAATAGAGTAGAGTAGAGTAGAATAAAAAGGAATAGAATAGTTGAGCCATGGAGATGGCTCAGCAGATAAGAGGCACTTGCTATGCAAGCCTTACAACTTGAGTTTAGATCCCTTGAACCAGTGTCAAATTGGTGGTGTGTGAATATGGCACATGATGTGAGGCAAGGACAAGAGAATTCCCTAAAAGCTCAAGGGTAGATAACCTGGAATATGCAGGGCAGCAGCAAGCAAGAGGGACTCTCCCTCCAGGTGGAAGGTAAGGACCAACACCCACGGTTATCCTCTGACCTCCACACACATGTTGCAGTGCTCACACACTGGCATGTACACATACAAGTAAATGAATAAATACATATTTTGGAGGTTGGAGAGATGCCCAGTGGTTAAGAGCACTTGCTGCTCTTTCAGATGACCCAAGTCAGGTAACTCACATCTGTAACTCCAACTCCAGGAACTCTAATACCTTCTGACTTCATCCAGAACTTGCACATATGTGGCATGTACACATACAGACATACATAAATAATAGTAAGTATTTTTAATTACTAATTTTTTATTGTTAAATGAATTTTGGCTTGGGATTAGGAAAGACTTTCCAACAATTTCTGAAATAACCCTAAGCATATTTCTGCATGTAGAACCAGTTATCAAATGAGAATATTGGTCAGCTCTGAAAAATGTTGAAGGTGCTCTACCTAAAGTTTGGCCAGCCTTGTCATATGTGGTCATCTGTGAAGCTAACAATTGAGAACCGTGTAATCAAGTTGCAAAAAAATTCTTAGCTTTTAAGTATGCTTACCATATTGTGTTGGACTGCATTCATAGCTGTCCTCGGCCACATGTGACCCATGGGCTGCAGGTTAGGCATACCTCCTGTGTCTCATTGTATCACATACTCAGCCAAACTGTGTACAAATAAATAAACACACCTCATTATGAAAATTAGTCTTTAATAAGTGGGGAGAGTGTATAATGATTGTTTTAAAATGAACTTATGACATATTACTAGGAAATGTTTGTGTAATTATTTTATATACCTACGTCCCTGGGGTTGTGTAAAAGTCCAGTGAAAAGGTTGTAAGAAAGGGAAAGAAGCTGGGGAAACTAGAGAAGTGGAGGGCATGCATAGGCTCAATGCTTGTTTGAAAATGTCCAAATGTGTGTACACAGTGTCGTACACACAATGTGTATTTAAACAATAGAGGTGGGGGTATAGCTCATTTTGTACAGGGCTTGCCTAAGTATATATGAGGACCAGAATTCGGTCCCTAGCCATACATAAATGGAACATGGAAATACGCATCTAATTTGAGCACTCAGGAAGTGGAGGCAGAAGGATCTGAAGTTCAGAGTCATCCTCAGCTACATAGCAGGTTCAAGGCACCTGGACCAGAAGCCATTGAAATTAATGAACGTTGCAAGTGGGAAAGTTGAAGAAGTCTAATGTAGGCTGACAGTTTCTGGGTTGAAGACAGACCCCACTAACATATTATTCATGGTAGTGACCACCATAACATACTGTCTGAACTGTAATTTCCAAAGCTCTGGAGATAAAGATGAAAAGCCTCTAAGAAGGTTTGTTAGAGTAAGCTGTGTGAAATGGAAGTTGCCTATGTTACTAAGAGATACTGCTTATGGCTGTGTTCTCTTGCCTCTTATGTTTTTCACGCTTGGTTTCTGATGAGCTTAAAATTTTTAATTCTCATTTGTGTGTGTGCACTTGAGTTCTGAGGGTCAAAGGCTTGGCAGCATGTGATTTTACGCACTGAACATCTAGCTAGCACTTTTGTCAGCTAACAGTTGGCTAGTGTTTATGTTTTCATTTCCAGGATTATCTTTTTGTCATTCTTGAATAATAAAGAAAATTAAGCATCCTTATTGTTTCCTATTGCTA
Organism: Alexandromys fortis; assembly: GCF_014885135.2. NCBI lineage: Eukaryota > Metazoa > Chordata > Mammalia > Rodentia > Cricetidae > Alexandromys > Alexandromys fortis. The sequence goes on along the minus strand of NW_026067910.1, from coordinate 6,426,612 downwards.
AGGCACAACTGGTTGATCTGCGGTCTGAGCTGACAGAGACTCAAGCAGAGAAAGTTGTTCTGGAGAAAGAAGTGCACGACCAGCTGTTACAGTTACACTCCACTCAGCTTCAGCTTCATGCCAAAACCGGTCAGAGTGTTGACTCTGGCACCATTAAGGCAAAACTGGTAAGTGGACCATGATGTACACTTGTGTTTTGGAAGGTGCAGAGATTTATAGCAAAGTCACAGTTATGAAATGTCATGTCCATTGTGAGAATTCAGGCAATAGAAAGTTTACGATCATCATATTCATCAGTAGCATCTGTGTTCATGTCAATAGCTACCTGAAAGAATGGAAAATGCTCTGTTTTAAAATGTTTGTATATTTAAAGGGTAGTTATGATATAGCATAAACAGATTTTTGTTCTGCTGTCTGTCAGGGTTAAATTCAGCTGCTGTAGCAAAAATCCCAAGTAGCATTGAGCTTGTTCTTGTACAGTATGTTAGCTTTTTTCCTCAGCTAACCCCTAGGCAGGCATCCCAGAACTGATGCAGCCACTACACACACACACACACACACACACACACACACACACACACACCACACACACACACACACACACACACACACACACACACACTAGGGGTTGAGGTTCTTGTTTCGGTTGTTCTACAGTTTTTAGCAGATGAGTTCCAGCCTTGGAATTTCCTCGTGTCTGTGTCTGGGCAGGAACAAGGAAGAGTCTAAAGAGGGACAGAAAAATTCTTAACTATGTTAGCCTTTACAGAGAACACTCTTTAAGTTTCCTCAGTAATTTTTGCCAGTGCCTCATTCACTTAGCCCTAGCTGTATGTTAGTCTGGTGTCTTGGTAAAGTCAGAGTGCTGTGAGTACAGAGAAGGGACCAGTGTAATTAAATACCAACAAGGTTCTTAGCTCTCAGTAGAGCGTAAGCTTTTCTTCTGCTACTGAACATTGTGTCATGTCTATATATTGTTTCTCTGTGAGTTCACGCTAATTAGCCATAATGCTCTTAATCACAACAGGCTATGTAAGCAGAAAACAAAACTGTAAAGCCTGTTTCAATTTAGCCCATGTATTGAGTGCATTCCATCTGCCAGACATTTGGCTAAATATGTGAAGACGGCAGTCAAAAAGGTAAAGCTTGGGAGAGACAGGCCATGAAACAGTGCTGTTGGTGTCCTGAGTGCAGAGCATACTAAGCTTTACTTAGTGTCCCTTGATTAGGTTTAACTGGTTTCAAGTACTGATATGTTGAAATCTAATTCAGCATCTCTATTCTCCTAAAGTCCTATAAACTGAAGGCCTATGTATCTTTTAATAGTTTTTCATTTAACCACCTTAAAAGACAGATCATAAATTCTTATTTGAGCTATGTGATATTAACATGGAAAAACATTCTATATTTTCATTATAAGAGTTCCTAAGCTTTTTGTTTGGTTGGTTTTATTTGGTTTGGTTTGGCTTGGATTTTTGAGACAGAGTTTCTCAGTGTAGCCTAGGCTGTCCTGGAATTCACTTTGTAGACCAGGCTGGCCTTGAACTCACAGAGGTACACCTGCCTCTGCCTCCTTAGTGCTGGGATTTAAGGTGTGTGCCACTATTGCCCATCTCAAATTCCTAAACTTTTAACAGGTGCTATAGAAAAACAAATAGTGGGCCAGTTGTATTAACTTTTATTTTTAAAAATTTTAGTCTAATATTATAACTGTTGTTTATAGATTTGCAGATATATTTGTGCTAATGGACTTTATCCAACTGATACTCAACATATGGAAGTTTTCCTTATAATGATAATACCACTAGATAAATTTGTTTTTTTCAATGGTTTTCTAATTGCAAAACTTTTTTCTTGTATCTGAAGTCTGTCCCCTCTGTGGATGAGCTGGTAAGTCTACTATTTCTCTTGCTTTATTTAATGTGTCATGCTGAAGTGTTTTAGTGTTTTGTGTATTGCTTGTTGTCACACTTTGTATTTGAAAAGGATGTTAACGCCAGTGTTTTCGTGTTCAGATACCTGGAAAGTTCAGAGGGTGCCCGCTGTGCTTTTCTCACTGCATGCGGCTAAAGACTTATCTCTCATTCGTGACTTAGAGCCATGATTAGCAGAGCTCATCCATTTTTGAAAACTTTTGAGTCTTGTAACTTGCTCACACTTCTACTTTGGCAAAAATACCTGCATGAGGGTATTGAAGGTGTTTGAACCAGGCCTGGTTTTTACCCATCAAGTTTCTTTCTGAACTTGTTCCCACTAAGAGGGTGTGCATGCTGATTCCTTCATCCAGTGCATGTGTTAGAACCTTTTGGTGGGTTTGGGATGATTGTGTAACCTTTAAAGCATTGCATTTTAAAATCTTTATCAGAAATTATTTTAGACAGTAACAGTATGTAACTTCTTAGTGTCAAGCTAATCAGATTCCGGTTGACTTCTGAAAATACATACTTTACAAGTCTAAAACCTGAAACAAACCTCATGCTTATTACCTAATACAGGAAGGTTAACCAGGAAACAAACTTACAAATTACCTTTAAATCTTAAAGTAATTCCCTTCCATTTCCTTAATCATATTCTTGTTTATACGTTGTTTTAAACGACAGACTGTCCTTGAACTCACAGAGATTTGCCTACCTCTGTCTCTCACCTACTTGGGTTAAAGGTGTGTGCTTCCCCATGGCTGGGTTGCATACATATCTTAATTTCAAGTCTCAGAGACTGTCAGATTCCTTAGGAATTTGAGTTATTAAAAGAAAGGGTTAGCCTCATTAGCATCTGAAACTCATTAGTACACTGTGACTAGCTCATTAAAGTAACTGTAAGGAGATAGTCCTGTAGTAACATTTCTATAAGCTACACACCGAGGAATCCTGGTCCATGCAGGCAGTGGAGCTTGGTGAATGGAGGGCTGCTAGTGTGGAGAGCCCCGGGGTCTGTTTCCAGCACCACAGAAAAGTCTCAACACCCAGGAGGCAGAAGAAGGCAGATCTCTGAGTCTGAGGCCACCTGGTCTGCAGAATGAGTTCTAGGGCAGCCAGGACTACACAGAAACCCTGTCTTGAAAAAAAAAAAAAAGATGGTGATAATTTGGGGATTATGTCCTGAAATACCTGTAGATTCACATAGAAGGCTGAAGATGGCTCTTTTATGAGAGCTGAAGCTGAATGACTATTTTACTTCATAGGAGGCAAAGGGAAGTTGTTTTCCCTAGAAAAGTCACTCTGGAATCTGCTGTAAGTTACAAGTGCATGAACTAGATCCGGAGAGTAAGAATGCTCTATCCCATAGACAACTCTTTCCTTCAAAAATGTTAAGTGTGTGTGTTCTAACATAGTAACTCCAGGTTCTCTGTGCATGGTTATATGGTGTTTTCTTAAAACATAGAATGAAGCCAGGGACAGTGGTGGCACACCTTTAATCCCAGAACTCAGGGAGACAGAGGCAGGCGGATCTCTGTGAGTTCGAGGCCAGCCTGGTCTACAAAGCAAGTTCCAAGACAGGCTCCAAAGCTACAGAGAAACCCTGTCTCGAAACACCCCCCCCCCCTTCCCCGCCGAAAAGAAAAGAAAAAACTTAGAATGAGACAGCAGGATGTTTAAGTGGGTAAAAGGGTAAAAGTTAGCCTGGAATTCTCTGTGTAGCCAAAGGTGACTGGGAACTTAGGATCCTTCCGCTGCATCCTCCTGAGTCTTGCCACCGTGAGCTAACATGGGTGCTTATTATTTTTTCTGTTAATCTAGCTTCTTCAGTCATTTTTACAAAGTAAATAGACTCAGTGTCCTGCTTAAAGAAGTCTGCTCTGGCTTCTTTTAATATCAGGGTGCATCATGCATGCACTTATCCAAAAGAAGGTTCAAGATGTCATATTCCTGAATTTAAAGGAAGGCAGTCCAGCCAAGCATTGTTGTGTGCATCTGTAGTCCCAGCACTTGAGAGATGGATGAAGGATTTCAGGTTCAGGGTTAGCCTGAGGAGCATAGTGAATCCCAGGCCAGCCTAAGATAGCTACCAAAACTTTATCTTCAAAAGCAAGACAGAATTATCATCTAAAGGGATGGTTAAGAGCATTTACTGTTCTTCCAGAAGACCCAGCACCCCATCAGCCTGCTCGCAACCTCCAGGAACAGCAGCTCAGGGACCTGATCCCTCCATCGGCCTCCAGGGGCAGTCCACATATGTGTGGCACACACACCAAAACTAAATAAAAACATAACAAAGAACTGGAGTCAGCCTTTGTGTTCCAATCCAATTTTCCATGTTTTTATTGTTTGTATTATGTGCTGCACTTGTGTGTATTTTTAAGGAGCACCGTCTCCTGGCTGTAGAATCATAAAGACATTGTTATAAAATTATGTTTTTAAAATTACAATAGGAAAGAGAGCTTGAAGCAAATAAAACAGAAAAAGTAAAAGAAGCTCAGCTTGAAGCCGAAGTAAAGCTGCTAAGGAAGGAGAATGAGGCCCTCCGCAGGCACATAGCTGTTCTCCAGGCGGAAGTCTATGGGGCGAGATTGGCTGCCAAGTACCTGGATAAGGAGCTGGCGGGCAGGTGTGTACTAAACAGCTCTGCTTGTTTTCTTAAGTGACAAGCGCTTTACTCATCTCTTACAAATGAACCATTTTACTTTCAGTTATTTTCTGTAGCTGTAGGGTAGCAGTGTTGAATTAATATTGGCAGCATTATTTATTTCAGATGTGTGGGTGTATGAGTGTGTGTGTGTGTGTGTGTGTGTGTGGCTTACACATATAAACTGATGCTAACTTACTGTGAAGTGCCTGTATCTGCAGAGCAATACTTTTCAGTTATTTCCTGCCTTGACTCTGCAACAGGCAGTGCTCATATGATCAGCTGTAAGAAATCCCTTGGTCCTTTATATCTGATAATTTTGGTTCTTCAAATATATTTAAAAATAAAAGTAAATTTATTATACAAGTTAGTTCAGTTGACTTTAATATTGGTAGGGTAATTGGTCTCAAAGTTCGGTAACATGCTAGTATCAAAACATTTTATACTCATTTTAATATCTATTAAGAAATGAGATGAAGCAAAGATATTTTAAATTTATTTTTAGATTTTTAAATTTTATTTTATGTGTATATGTGTTTTGCCTGCATGTTGTATATATACCATGTATACCAGAAGTCAAAAGAGCGGGTCAGATCACCTGGAGTAAGAGATAGAGATGGTTGTGAGTCACCACGTGGGTGCTGAGAACTGAGCCTGGGTCCTCTTCAAGAGCATTAAGTGCTCTTAACCACTAAGCTGTCTCTCTCCAGCCTGGAAGCAAATCATTTTTGTCATATTGAAATACAAATTTTCTAGTGACTTTTTAAAATAACCACTATGTAAAAATAAACTATCTTTAAAGGAAATGTTCTTATATGGTCCATGTTGTCCAACTGCTCCTATTTAATAGTATCCTGAATTCAGTTATGCAATAAATAAAGCATGTTGTCATTAATTTCAAAAAAAAATGTTTTCTTAGGTTTATTTAAATTAAGTATATAATTAAAGGAGTTCTCATTTTGCTAAAAAAAATTTTGGCTGGTTTTCTCTTACAGATGCCTGTCCCTTTCAGTTTATCTGTACAAATTCAGAGAGGAAAGACCTGGGTATTAGTTTTGTTATCAACTAAAATGTATATAGCAGCTACTTAAATTAGTAATTCTTCTCAATTATCTTAAATATAATAAACGTACTAAAAGCTATTCTCTTTTCCCCATGTGAAGGGTCCAGCAGATACAGTTACTGGGACGAGATATGAAGGGACCTGCTCATGATAAGCTCTGGAACCAGTTAGAAGCTGAAATACATTTGCATCGCCACAAAACCGTCATCAGAGCCTGCAGGGGGCGCAACGACTTGAAGCGACCCATGCAAGCACCCCCAGGCCATGTATGTTCCTGCTTCACACTCAGCCTCTTGGTTTGATTACGAGTCTTCTCTGTTCTTTCTTTCCTTCTACTAGTATTTTAAACCTTTACTTAATGTGTGAAAAGAAGGTTCGCTTATTCAAAGCAGTTACATATTTAAAAGGTTTAGTTACCCAACGAAGTTTTGATCATTTTTCTGACTTAATGTTCTAAGAATGGTGTTTCTGCAGACAGTCCTATCTAGCAAACACATATTGTTTGTATTTTAGATCATATTTTAAAATTTTTCTGTATCATCACTGAGCATACTTAAATTTTTTATAAACTTATTTGTGATAAGTTGAATTTGGAAGAACTTTTCAAGGGAGTTTTTGGTACCTACATCCAAACATAGATTTGAAATACCATTTACATTTATTTGGTCTTTGATTAGATAGAATTTGAAGTCTGTGTCCAGTTTTCTGCTTCCATAGCCATCATTGTACAGGAACATTCTACCTGGATAAGTCCTTATTAAATTTTATTATATAGTGCAGACTTTAGCTATAACAATTTAATATATTGGGCCAGGCATAGTGGCGCACGCCTTTAATCCCACAACTTGGGAGGCAAAGACAGGCGGATCTCTATGAGTTTGAGGCCAGCCTGGTCTACATAGTTTGTTCCAGGACAGCCGGAGATACATAGTGAGACCATATCTCACAAAAAAAAAATAAAAAAAACTTAATATATGAAGCAGACTTTTTTACAGTGGTTTGCATATTTTATTACCATATGAACATGGCCATTGTGTTAGTTATTCTTCTATTGCTGTGATGAAACTCTATGTCCAAAACAACTTATAAAAGGAAGCATTTAATTGGGGGCTTATTTCAGAGAGTTAATCCATGAACATCTTTATGGAGCACAATGACAGGCAGGCATGATGCTAAGCAGTAGCTAAGAGATTACATCTGCAGGCAGCAGGCAGAGAGAGAGAGAGAGAGAGAGAGAGAGAGAGAGAGAGAGAGAGAGAGAGAGAGAAGACCACACCTCCTAATTCTTCCTTATCAGTCTGCCAACTAGGAACCAAACATTCAAATATATGACCCATTCTCATTTAAACCACCACAGCCTTAAACAGTAAAATAACCTGTTGCCTCCACAAACGTTATTATTACACTTAATGAAAAACAGATCACAGTGCATAGTTCTGTCATTGTCTTTTAGAGCCTGATGTTCTGTGTTAACTTTGAGGTCCAGTAGGTCTGAGGCTAGGTTACAAGGGGACACAGTGGTTGGTGTGGGGTGTATCAGAGTGATAAGGCATACTTAAATAGCCTAGTGGCATCACCTTACCTAGTTAGCTAGAAGCCAGAAGACCAAAGTTATTTTACATTAAATACAGGTGTCTTAGTTACTCTGATAATTATGGACCTTTCAAGTAAAGTAGTGAACGTAATAGTACGGTGATGTGCCCGGCCACTGCAGTCAGAAAGACATAGTAGTGATGCAAGGAAAAGTGAGAAAGGCTCATAAATAACATTGGAAAGGAAGAGCAGCTCTGGAAGAAATAGTGTGAGCAGAGCTGGCCTGGGCTGAGGTCTTGACAACTGTTAGATAAGGAAGTGAGTGAAGAGGAAGCCTGAGCTTTTGCTTTGGCTAACCCAAGTGTTCCTTGACTTTACTGATGAAGGAAGTACCAAAAAATGAAAGTCTGTGGGAGGAAAGATGACATCAGTTCTAGACAAGCAGTGTTTGAGGTGCTGGTGTGACATCTAAGAAATCCATCCAATTGATCCTACGACTGGAATTCAGGAAAGAACTCTTATGTTGGAGAGATATTAGGGAAGCAATATTTCTCTGGTGTAACTGAAATCATGGAAGTAAGTAGTCAGCGGAAAGTTCTGTAAACCAAACAGGAACAGGAGACCAAGGATAGAAACTTAGTATGGCGGGAGAGTTGGCCCCAAAGAAAGAAGTCAGGAACAGTCCAATGTAGGTCACCTGGGAAAGCAGCGCAATAGAAACAAAGGAAAAGAGTGGGTTTCTAAGTGGGTATTTATTGGCCTCTGTCAACTTTCTGCTAGGTAGCGTAGTTACTAAAAGTGTCCATTAGATTTAGCAATATTTTTACAAGTGACCATAAAGAAAATTGCAGGCTAGGAAATAATCTTAATCATAGTGATTAATGGAGGAGAGGAAGTAAGCGTGTGCAGAGGGCAAAAAGACGGGGAGGTGGAAGGGATGTTGGGTTGGGCTCTTTTCTGTTTGGTTTAGGGGTTTGTCAGTATCGTAAAATTGGAAGATTTTAATTGGTTAGAATTATTTACTTGCTGAGTTGAAAAGGAGTTTAGGAGAGAGAAAAGGATCAAAGATACCAGAAAGTCGAGTGGGCCAGTGCAAAAAGTGTTTGCTTAGCATGCAATAAAGTCTTAGTTTTGAACTTAAAAAAAAAAAGGTAAGGGAGGTCAAAGAAAGAACAGTTAAGGGAACTGTTTTTATTTAGCAGGTAGGTTCTAGAGCTCTGGAAAATCAGAGAGTAATTAGTCATTCAAGTTGAAAAAAATTCTCAATTCTAAAAATCAGTTAGCATTTATATGGGATATTAAGATACTTTCTAGTATCTTATGGTATCATATAGCATATATGGTTACTACATTATTCCTTAAAGATACTTATTGAGTGATTCCTGGTAATTTTATAATGTCTTATAATCTAAACATATTTATTTACAAAAGGTGAGAAAAAATTATCTTAAAATTTGCCATACCTACTCAACAGCATTTTCATCTTCTAATGTGCTGTTTATCTATACCGGGAGATTAATAATGATTTCTAAAAGCAAGCTATGTATTGTAAGTTCTACTTGGGTTGTTATTTAAATACTACATCTTTTTTTCCTTTTTTTTTTCCTTTTTCTGCAATAGGATCAAGACTCTTTGAAGAAAAGCCAAGGAGTTGGTCCAATTCGAAAAGTTCTCCTCCTTAAGGAAGATCATGAAGGCCTTGGCATTTCAATTACAGTAAGAAGTAGTGCGTCCGGGTTCTCTATGGACAGGGGTCTGATAGAACCCAGCTCCTGTGGGAAGCAAAGTGTTCTATAGCTCAAAACAACTAAATTTGTCAAGACTAAGGCAGCAACACTTTTGAGTAAAACCTTCTCTGGGTATAAAACTTGGATAAAAAAAAGAGCAAATAGGAGTCATTTTGTTTCATATTAGTGATTTATTTCAGTTTTCATTTGAGACTGTTTAAGTACAATATCAGTTCATTTGTTTTCTGGTTTTACCTACAGTAGAAATGTTTCTTAGAAAAAAAAAAAAAGATTTAACCACTGGGTGGTGATGGCTCATGCCTTTAATCCCAGCACTTGGGAGACAGAGGCAGGAGGATCTCTGTGAGGTCAAGGCCAGCCTGGTCTACAGAGCAAGTTCCGGGACAGTCAGAACTATTACTATTACACAGAGAAACTCTGTCTCAGAATTCCCCCCCCCCCCAAATAAAGATTTAACCAATATTTATTAACTTATTTATTAAGTATATACTTAAAAATATGCCCTTGGGGCTGGAGAAATGGGCCAGTAGTTAAGCACAGTGGCTGCTCTTTGAAAGGACCCACCAGGTTCAGTTCCCAGCACCTGCATGGCAGCTCATAACTCTCGGTAACTCCAGTTCCAGGGGACCTGACTTCCTCAGGCACCTGACCTGAATAAGTTATAAAGTCATTACATGTAGGCAAAACACCAATATACATAAAATAAGTTTTTTAAAAATAGAAACAATAGGGCTGGAGAGATGGCTCAGTGGTTAAGAGCATGGTCTGCTCTTCTAAAGGTTCTGAGTTCGATTCCCAGCAACCACATGGTGGCTCACAACCATCTGTAATGGGGTCTGGTGCCCTCTTCTGGCCCGCAGGCATACACACAGATGGAATATTGTATACATAATAAATAAATATTAAAAAAAAAATAGAAACAATATACACAAGCTGTATAAAGTGAGACCAGTTAACAATTACACTATATTTCCTCAGTTCAACATTATATATTTTTCCTTTTCTGAAATTGAGGATTTATACTACAACTTTAAAATTGTCTTGGTTAAAGCAGTACATGATGGTACTACATAAAATAATGATTCTTCTCATACATACTTTAGTCAGTGTTCTGTTGCTGCGAAGAGACTCTGACTGAGGCTGATGCAACTCATGAGAGAAAATACTTACTTGGGGCTTGTTTACAGTTTCACAGGTTTAGTCCATTATCATCATGGTGGGGATCGCGGCAGCAGGTACGGCACTGGAGCAGTCGCTGAGCAGTCACTGGCCTGGCTTGGGCTTCTGAAACCTCAGAGTCCGTCCCCAGTGACACACTTCCTCCAGAAGGCCACACCTACACCAACAAGGCTGTACCTCATAGTCCTAATAATAATAACTATAATAATAATAACAACAACAACAGTTCTGCTCCCTGGTGACTAAGCATTCAATTATATGAGCCTATGGGAGCCTTTCTTATTCAAACCATCACAGTACACAACAATTTAGATTTGATAAAAGTACTATGGAAAAGCCAGGCAGTGGTGGTGCACACCTTTAATCGGGAGGTAGAGGCGGGCACATCTCTGTGATTTCGAGGCCTGGTCTACAAGAGCTAGTTTAGAACAGGTTCTGAAAGAAACTCAGAGAAACCCTGCCATGAAAGGGAAAAAAAAGTGCTATGGAAGGGCCCACAAGATGGCAAAAGTACTATGGAATAACTGGTATATAATTTGCTTTTAACAGATTTTGGAGTCCATAATGATTTCATAAAATTTAATGTTTTTAGTCATTGAATGTGGAGGTGCCTCTTTGGTAGCATGTAAAATTTTACTTGGTATTTACAGAGACCCTCTGCTTATTGAAATGAGTTGTTAAGAAAATGTCTTGTCTCTGAGATGGTCTGTAGCTATTTTATAAACTATGAACTAACTAACTGCCTTTGATATTGTTATTGTTAGGGTGGGAAGGAGCATGGTGTTCCCATTCTCATCTCTGAGATCCACCCAGGGCAGCCCGCTGATAGATGTGGAGGACTGCATGTTGGAGATGCTATCCTGGCCGTGAACGGTGTTAACCTAAGGGACACAAAGCATAAAGAAGCTGTAACCATACTTTCCCAGCAGGTGAGTTCTCTTTATAATTAAAACTGGACTGGCATAGAGCTTGTTTCCGTTCCTTGAAGCTTGTAGATGTCATTTGGTCACATTTGCTGAAAAGGACAGTTAGGTTTATTCCTTTCCAAAGCTGCTTAACTTTGGACAGATTACATAAAATAAGTCCTCTCTGCAGCAATGTCATCAGTACAGTTGAACTGACACCGTAGGGTATGTGATGATACTCAGAACAGGGTCGGTAGTTAGGAGCATGATCGGCAGCATCACAGTAATATGGGACGGAAGAGGAAGGACTGCTGGGAGAAGACTGGTTTAGTCACATGATTGTAGCTGAAAGGACCCTTAGCGTTCCTCTAGCCCAATTTTCTTATTTAACATAATGAAGCTGGGTTGAGAGTTGGCTCAATAGTTAAGGATTCTTGCTACTCTTGCAGAGGACACAGATTCGACTCAACACCTACATGATCCTGAATAATTCCAGTTCCCAGATCGATCCTAAGCCCTCTTCTGGTTCCAAGGGCACAGACATTCATGCAGGCAAAATACTAGTATATGAATAATATAAAAGATAGTGATAAATATTAAAATAGCTAAGCTGAAATTCTTCGAGAATAAAGGGTGTGCTCAGAGTTGCCTAACAAATTAAATTATAGAATAAGAATCCATATTTAGGGACTGAAGAAATGGCTCAGCAGTTAAGAGAACTGGCTGATACAGAGGACCCGGGTGAAATTACCAGCACCCACATGGTAACTCATTCCTGCCTGTAATTTTAGTTTCAGAGTATCCCACACCCTCACACAGATATACATGCAGGCAAAACTCTAATAAAAATAAAAAAAAATCCATATTTAGATTCGGATTTGTATCTCATGTTCTTAAAACCCCTGTTTTCCCCTGAGAATAGTGTTGAGGGAATTAGAACACTAGGGTGTGGGCCATTGACATGTATTCTAGTTTAGAGCAATCACAGTTGAATGTGGTTGTGTAGATAATTAGCTCTACATGAAGCACAGAACGTCTCTGTGACGTTGTTTAAATAGCTTCAGTAAAGGGACGGCCTACTGATGATGGCTTTTTTAGAGAGATCTTCTATATTAAGCCTGAAATTTGTGTTTGTATGTATTTCTAACCTTTGATACTGTGACGAAGCATTGTCACCTACAGAGTTTACTCTTTGGAATCACACAATGGAGTTTTAAAAATGACAAAAACAGTCTTGCAATGTTTGAAGTAAGTTTGTAGTTTTGTGTTGGGTCACATTCATAGGTATCTTAGGCACATGTATGTGGGCCGTGGGCTAGACATGGGCATGCCTTTGAAAAGACCACATTATCAATCTACCTTCACGCATGGTATTTTTAATTATGTGGGTGCTGGGACTCGAATCTGGGTTCTCTGCAAGAGCAGCAAGTGCCCTTAACCATGGAGCCATCCCTCAGCCCACCTTCATTCTGTTAAATAAACTAGGCTAGAGGCACTCTAGGGGTCCTTCAATTACAGTCATGTGACTAAACCAGTCTACTCCCAGCAGCCCTTCCTCTACCGCCCCACGTTACTGTGATCTCTGTCATTTAATTATATGAGAAAGGGTGCTGCTGTAGTCTCTTGAGTTGTGTTCTGGGCTCAGCTTGACGATGTGTCAAGCATAAAAACTGGATGAAGAGCAGCTGTGGGAAAGGAGCTGTGGGTAGGTAGTAGGTAGACATTTCTCAGGGGTAGCACCAGGAAAGCAGAGCGTTAAAGACACTAAGTGGGTGGCACACAAAAACTGGCATATTCTGCTTTGACAAAAGACAGGCTATAATTTTCAGAGTTACAAACACAAAACTAGGATGTGGTGACTATAGTCTCAGTAAATGACAGTTATACCTTGGGAATTTTCTTTACCTTAAAATTACTATAATTTTATACTCGAACCTAAAGTAGTTATTAAAGAATAGCAGTAGAAATATTGCATCTAGCCCAGCACAGTGAAATGAGTAAGGACTTCACAGCCAAGTTGCTATTTCTTTATGCTTGTTTGTTATATGAGGAAAGCTATGTGTTCTCTTCAATACTCACCAAGGCTTCTCATTTATGAAAAGAGCATGGGGATGCTCTGTGAATCAATAAAAGCTGTAATTTTATGCAATAAATATAGCAATTACTGTTATTATTACATAAATACTTTTATTAATACTTATCTCATTAAAAAGTTTTTCTTTTCTTTTAAACTAAAGTTTAAGAATTAGAAAAAAGTTGCGTGTACTAATTCACACCCAATGTGAAATCTGAGGCAGGAGGATTGCTGCAAGTTTCAAGCTAGTGAGGTTGAGTTGAGTTCCAGGCTGGCATAGGCTACAGAATAAGTTCCTACCTCAGAGGGAGAACAATAAATCACAGCATTTCTTTATAACTGTTTGACACCCTTGTATGCAAGTTTATTTAATATCTGCTTAAATAGATTTGCTAAGTTTCTGATAAAATGCAAGATGACTTGCACTTGTTCCAGTATTCTGTAAATTTCGTAGTTAAGCGTCCTTTTTATTTTAGATACATTATTTAAAATACTGTGGTCAGGCCAGGCATACACCAGCAATCCTTTTTCTTAAGAGGTGGAGGCAGGAGGCTGGAGAGATGACTCAGCAGTTAATGGCTGCTCTTCCAGAGGTCCTGAGTTCAATTCCCAGCAACCACATGTTGCCTCACAACCATCTGTAGTGGGATCTGATGCCCTCTTCTGTCATAAAGTTGTACATGCAGACAAAGCACTTATATACATAGAATTTAAAAAAAAAAATGTAGAGGCAGGAAGATTAGGAGCTGAAGCTCATGCTCAGCCGTGTGCGGATTCAAGGCCAACCTGGTCTGTTTGAGACTGTCTTGAATGAATGAATCCTTTGCTCAGTAGAAGGCCCTGTAACAGTAGAAAGAACTCCCTCGTAGAGAAAATCCACAGAGTATCTGGCCATCATGGCCTCCTGCACTTGCAGCTCTTGCCATCTCCTCCCGGGATCTGTTCCCTGAGACTGAGAATTCTGTCTTGATGATGGTCGCAGTGATTTGGCTTTCTGTCTTTACCTGTTTTAGAGGGGAGAGATTGAATTTGAAGTAGTGTACGTGGCTCCTGAAGTGGATTCTGATGATGAAAATGTAGAGTATGAAGACGAGAGTGGAAACCGATACCGTCTGTATCTTGATGAGTTAGAAGGAGGCGGCAATCCTGGTGCTAGTTGCAAAGACAGTGGTGGTGAAATGAAAGTGTTACAAGGTAAAAATCGCTCTAATTTTATTACGAATATTTTGAAATGTGAAAGCCTCTGTGTTCGTCATTTTGATGCTAAGAATGAAAGGAATGGCTCTGGAAGTTTTATTCTTTTTCTTTTTTATGTAATTTTACATACCAACCACAGTTTTCCCTCCTGCCTTTCCTCCCATTCCCTCCCCAATGCCAATTGCTTTTGTACATTGCTTTTTAATATTCCACTTGATGAGATGCAGGTACACATGTCACTTCCCAGTGTACTAAACAAAGTGCACATCCATCGCTTACCCAGCTGATGTATGTAGCTTCACCTTGAACAAAGGTGCTGCTCTTAGCAAGTATTGCACTACTTAGGTGCCTAGCCTTTTTTGGAGGAATGACTGACAGATGTTGGTTATTCAGACTGTCGGGTAGCTATTGTCTTAAAATTTTTCAGTCTGTTACTTCAGAGAACACAATTGAGAGTATTTATTGCCAGAAATAAAACATGAGCTCTTAAGTGAAAATTAGTGTTTTGTAGAACATAGCATCAATGCCCATGAACTTGACTGGTTCCCATATGTAAGTTTGTAATGAGCTGGATGGACACACTAATGAGAGTAATTCTTACATAATGCAATAAAGTGTGTCAGCTTTTGAATTGCTACTTATTTCAGCAATCCAGTGTTTTTCATATGACCCATATGTGATTTTACAAAATTCTGTGTGTTCACCTTCATGATGTAAGAAAAGCAATTATATTCGAACGTCACTGTGTGTTTATAATGCCTGAATCCCACCTTGTTAGATTTCTGATTAATACTAAACAATATTGACAGTTATTTGAAAAGACAATTAAAATCCTCTTTCCCAGCTACAGGTCTATGAAGCTGGTTCTGCATGCACTTATAAGAAAGTAAACTAAAACCTAGAGGCATATCTAAAAGGGAACAGCTACTGGGGCTGGAGAGATGGCTCAGAGGTTAGAAGTACTTGGCACTTTGTGGAGGACTGGAGTTCAGTTCCCAGCACCCACGTTGTGCAGCTCACAGCCTAATGTAACTTCAACTCCAGGGGGGAGTCAGATGCCCTCTTCTCTCCTCCACAGGCATTTAGACACATGTATTCATACATATACACATAAACAAAAATAAATCTGTTAAAACTGTTGTCTTTATGAAATGAATAGCAAGCAGCAGCACTTAGGCTGAGACAGTTGAAACTAAGCTTGAAGCCAGCCTGGTCTACAAAGTGATACAAAGTGAGTTCCAGGACAGCCAGACTTGTATGCTTAAACTCTGTCTTGAGGAGGGAGAGGGCCACACAGTGGACATGGATGAACAATTGTGGAATTTTGTCAGAACCTTACAGTGTTGAGCTGCGATCCTATGCTTCTGTTATCTTTTTACGATCATCGGTATTAGAAAATCTGTTCAAGCTGGACAGTGGTGGAGCACACCTTTAATCCCAGCACTCGGGAGGGGCGGCAGAGGCAGGTGGATCTCTGAGATCAAGGCCAGCCTGGTCTACAGAGTCAGTTCTAGGATAGCTAGGACTAACTACACAGAGAAAACCTGTCTTGAAAAGCCAAAAATACATGTTTCTTACTTTTTGTTATGGCTGAGGTTAGAAAACTTCTGTTACCTATGTAAACTGTAAGCACTTAAATCATGAAATATGACTCAGCCTAAATGCATGCCATCCTGCATATTACTGTTAACTGAGCCAGATGATGAAAGTGTATCTTTGTTGGGTTTGAGGGCTTCCTATGACTCTTAAACTGGCCAGGAACTCATTGTATAGACCTGGCTGTCTTTGAACATGGGATCTTTCTTCCTTAGCCTACCATGTGCTACCATACCTGGCCAAAACACATCTATTGATTATTGTTTAATATAGACCTTTCTTAGCTTACTTAATAGGCAGTAGGTTGTAGTCAATCAATCATATTTACTTACAATCCTGTTATTTGTTAGGTAAATTAACCAAAATTTGTTTTAATCTTGCCTACAGATTTAATGTTTAGCAGGCAACTGGCCTGTAGTTTAATGACCTGAAATCATGTGGAAGCAAAATATAGAAATCAAAATATTTGCATTCCAGTAGATAGTTATATAAGTAACATTGAATTTTTTATTTTAGTTTGTCAACCTTAAGTTATTTAGAAAACTAGATAGATTTATTCCACAACTTTCAGGTAGCTTCAATAGCTAATACTTTATGTGTTTGGTTTTTGCTATCAGCTATAAATATAATAGTGTTCCCTTAAACACTATTAATTTGATAAGACTGTTAGTTTGCCACATGTCCCTGCTAATAATTTCAGTGGACATTTTTTTTCTCAGTAAAATTATAAAACTTAAACATATTTTCAGGCAAAAATTCCTGATTTTTCTTCTGTTGCTTTCTTCCAGGGTATAAGAAGACAGTGAGTGAGGCACATGAAAATGGGGATATGGGGGCTTCGGGCGAAAGCTCTCTGGATGATGGCACCGCAAGAGCAGCCGATCTGCACAGCCTGCATCATAAAAAGGCTTACTAGTCCATCCGCAGGCGTTTGTCAGACTCTCGGAATCCGGGGCACTAGGGAAGATGGTGGCAAAGATTGCACAAGATCAAGGGAGGCTGTGTGTTGCCTAAAGACAGGCGGGAACCTCAGGGCTTCGTGTGAGCGATTCTAAGTGCATACACCCCTGTTCTCTGTGGTATACCTTAATTAGCTATTGCATGGAAGGCATTTTTGATTTTCCTGGACTCTAAGCACCAAAGCATGTGTTTCCCAAGGGGTATTACTAGGCTCTTAAGTGCCAAGTGGATGCTATTTCATTTGGCTCCTTTTCATATTTAAGAGGACAATGCTAACTGGATTTTCTAAGTACCCTTTAAATACAGCAGAGTAATTGAATCCAAATCACATATTCCCTAAGGATAAACTGTAGACTTTCAGATGGCAGAACTTGACTCATGTAATTGCAGAAATCTAGGTTGACATTTTTGCTTAACTGAAAAATTGTTTCAGGTTTTTAAAAAAAAGTGTATTGTACATTCCTGTTATCTAAATTAATTCATGATCATTTATTATAACGAGTTTGCTATCCACTCAACTGCAGTACAAAATTGTTTTCTTTAGGCAATCCTGTATCAATCAATGCTGCAGTAGAAATAGTTTCTGAAAAGTTACTGTGCATTTGACTTTGGGTTTTTAAAGGAAATGCGGATGAGTATAAAATACCTGTTGTCAATTATGTTGATTGTGTGCATGGCACTGGAGCATCACACTGTCAGTGTTGGGTCTCAGATGTTCATACGTGTGAGTTGTTCGTAAGCTTCGTCTTGTGATGGTCAGGACACTTTACTATGTCGTGAAATACATTGTGTTCAAGCTGCGGTTTGCTTTAAGTACCTGACTTGCCAATCATTTAAAAAGTCAGGAGCCAAGGTGGGCAAGACGAGGTAGAGACATTTTGGTACAGTAACTGTATTGATTTTCATATCAGTATATCTTTGACTAAAGCAATACTCGTGTGCAAACTCTGTAAATGTGTTGGTTCTCTTGTATCAGAACTAAGCAGAGTGCCTGTTCCCTCCTTCCTGACCCACAGCCCATTGCATCTTGCTGGGCAAAGTCAAATACTGTCTTTAAGGAGGTGGTGAATTTTGCTGTCTCTGTTTGAAAGAATTTACACCTAGGGGAATACTAGGTGGAAGAAGCTTCCATAGAAGGCTTTTAGGATATTATCATTATTTCCTTTCTTGGTATGCTTGTTTTCCCAGATACAGTATATATTTGTTCAAAGTTAAATCTATAAAATGTATATACTTTATTTTGTGATTTCACTATTTATAAATTTAGTTTGTAAGTGTTGCTCATTTCTGGTCTGTGTGGGTGGTTTCATCCTTCAGAGTATCACCGTGTTAACTGGTCACTAGAAGTGCACTTCATCTGTATTTTGTTACTGCGGCTGAGATACTTTGTAGTGTAACATTACCTGTAAGCAAGGTTAGTATTTTAATTGTACAGATGAATAAAATATTATTCATATTATTGTTTGCTCCTGACAGGCTGGTAGGCCTCTTAAAAGAAAGATTGTTTTTCCTCATGTATTTCTCCCATGCCAAACACATATCCCACTGCATGGCTTGAGATCTTTAAAGTAGATGGTAGCTCGTATATTCAGTTAGGTTAAAGTATCCATGGTAACAGATCTGAAAACACTTTTACTATAACATGAAACCATGTTGTTTCTGTATTCTTTCAACATACATTGCCTGGGAATGACCAGGGCTCCCCCCCCCCCCAAAGAATATGCCTTATATGTATGACTGAATCTTTAGGAAATGTAAGCTATAATCCTTTGGATTTTTTCTTAAGATCTGCACAATAAATGGATAAGATTTTTAGAAACTAGATGGTCATTTTCATACATCCCTATGAGAGACTGTGTGAGATGGTTCCATGTGTATTTAGCAAGAGTAGTTTATGTTTCTGCAGGTCAATGGCCTTCACTCCTCTACTTCATGGTTTGGGAACCCATGAGAGTACATTGGCTTGAACACTGCTGTGAGCATCCTGGCACTTTCCTGGGCGTAGTTGGGAGTGTGTTTTAGATTATGTGCTCATTAGGGCTAAACTGAGTATTTAAACCTTTTCTAAAGCACTAAATGAAAAGTAGTTTTTCTGTTTCACATCAATAGCAAAGATGCCCATATAACACTGAAACTTCTTGGACAAAACCAAAAAGTCGGGGGGGGGGGTAGACTGTTGCAAAGCCATAACAGTGAAAACATGAAAGAAAAGGGAAATTGTTGAGTAGACCCTGAAGTGTGTATGCAGATACATTCAACTTAACAATGGGAAATGGTCCTGCTGCTGCTCTGTGTTCTGAGCATGATTGTTAAACTAAGTTTAAGAAAGATGAAGCCTGTTGATTAGAATTGCACAATTACAAGTTAACACAACCTGTCCATGGTGCTGGAATATTCCCACAGCAGTGGGCTTACATTGTTTTCATATTTTAAAACAAAAATATATTGGTTCACATGTAAGGTGATTTATGATAAATGTATTATATCTAGTTAAATTGAGCATCCTCTTAATTAGCCTGTAAATAAAAATATCCTCTTCTACTTTAAAGTGGTATTGATCAGATTTGAAGGAAAATAAATTTTTTTCCTTTCATTCACATTAAATATTTTGGTTTATTGTGGGTTCTAAGTAGCCTCCGTGACTTGTACCAACATATTATGTGATATTCAAAGGGCTAATCCAAATTCTGGAGTAGAATATTATGGGATGGGTAGGAATTGTTGAGTATTAACTGTTTCATCTGAATTGGTTAAAGAGATGGTAGTTTAAAGGAACTTCGGAGCAACTCTCGACCCAAAGTCTATTTGTTTTGTTTTCTTCTTTGTTTGTTTGGGAGTTTTTTTGAGATAGGATTTCTCTCTAGGTTTTGGAACTCACTTTGTAGACCAGGCTAGCATGAATTCACAGAGGTATGCCTGTCTCTGCCTTTGCTGGAATTAAAAGTGCATTACGGTCTATTTTAAACCATTAGCAGAAAGCAGGAATCCTAGTCTCTTTTGCTTTGTTTTATATTACATTCTTGAAAGTTAATGTTACATAACAAGAACAGTCTTGATAAAAGTTGTAAACCCAATCCTATTAGTATTGGAAAGCAAATTCTGCCATGGCAACCTCGAATTTAGAATTTTCCAGATGATATGTGAAGTAATTTTTGGTAAACGTTTATAAACTCAGAAACTCAATCATTATGAGCACTTAGGAATGCTTGCCTCCCACCATCAGTCACTGTGATTTAGTCCTGACATCTGTATGTGCTCTGGGGGACTGAAGCCACTGACCGCTTCCCTAAGTTCTCTGAGGAAGTTTTTTCCCAGGATGTTGTTTATCCTGTGAGATAATAAAACGCGACCTACATTTTCCTTGTTGATCCATGTTGTGTTTTAGAGAAATTACAGTCTACTTGATGGAAGAAAAAAAAAGGTTAATATTATAAATTACCATATGTTGTTGGTTATAAACATTTTATTTAACAAAAGTAAATCTTTTTAGGTTATCTTGAACCATAACCACCCTTGCGGCAGCCATGAGAACACATCTCAGGTATCTCCAGCGGGAGGATGTTTAGCTGTCTGGAGACCTAGCTGCTTCCCTCTGGAATTGTCTGTGTTCAGGTGGAGACTGTGCTGTTTCGGGTGACTGATGATCGGCCAGTGACTGACCATGACCGAGATCCCGTGAGGCGTGGGGATTGAAGTTGCAGTCACATGTTCCTTCCCCCTCCAGTCACGCACCGGCTTTGTGGGCTGGTTACCTCCACCGTCCCCACCTGTTTCTCTCTACCAGCGTGTCACTAGTAGACCTGTTTGGCATAGAGAATGCCTTTTTCTTGTCGGTATCTTCTTTGAATGGAACCGTGAGTAACACTTGCAGACCAGGAGTGAAGACATCGGTCTTAGACTGGGGGTGAGGAGCCGCCCATCATTCCAGAGTAAGTAGGATGGTCTCTTAATTGGACAACTCTAGTGCTCGTACAGGCATGACTTGGTTGCTGACTGTTTCAGAGACAGTCAGTATACAGAACACTCTTAGCTTAGTGGGCAAAGATGTGTTATCCTTAGAGAGGGCCACTTGATGTGGCTTCTGGTGCTAGGAGGTTCACATGTCTGAAATGTTTGCCTCAACAACAGAATTCGTGTTTGACATTTGCTTTCCTTCCGGGCATTTGGAATTTTGGTACACGCTAGGCCTACTAACTGACTATAAAATGTGGTCTAAACAAATCTTTGAGAAGCCCATACCCTTACTGTTGGGTTTATCTGTCTTCTGTTTTCTTGTTTGTGTGCTTAAACCTATGTTAAAATATATTTATTAAACCCTAACTCTGATCATAAAAATTAGTTTTAGAAAACATGCTTTAGACCCAGGCAGGCTTCGCTGGTGAATGGCGCTTGGGGCTTGAGGAATGGTGCGAACCTGCCCAGCAGTGTTGGGAGCAGGTTGGACTGCACGTGGGCCTTTTCTCTGTACTGGGTTTGTTTGTGTTCTTCTTTTATAAATCAGAGTTATGAGCCTGATCCTGTACTTGGTCCTGTGACCCTTTAGCAAGTCAGTCATTTAGAGGTGTGTCCTGGAGACTCCTCAGACAGTAACTAGGGAAAGATTCACAAGGAGAATTCTCTGGGATATTCAGCAATTTGGACAATTAGAAAAGCATTTCTATAATAGTGTCGGACAGCGGAAGTGACTGTTCCCACTAGACCGTGTTGGGGAACTGCTGATAAATGAGCCATGGGGAGGCCGTGATCAGATTGTGAGCACCTCAACAGGAGAGCGAGACCCCCACAGTGAGAGGACTGAGGAGGGCATTCAGTTGTGCTTTCATAGACCGTCTTCCTTAAAGAGAGTGGGGAAACCTAGAACCTTGAAATACATGGAAACATTTGGATGGATGTCCCTTGGCTGGTGACCGCTGGCCCTTCCTATTAAAACCTCATACCAACACCCCATATCTTGAGATAGTAGTAGCCCCGCTCACTCTGCTGCCTGGCAAGCAACAAGGGTTAAGGCCTAGCAAAGATACGGAATGTAAGGGGAAACAACACAACAGGTAGTGTTAGAATTAAGCTGACATAGTGGCACACTCCTGTAAACCCCATCACTGGGCCACTCTGGGATACATCCCAACCTATGTCCTCCACTACCTAATATTACAATTAGCATAGTCTACCAAGAGCCAGTGGAGTACTCCAGGGATGGGATGATAAGAGAGTGTGGTCAAGAAAGAATAAGAAATAAGAATGTGTAGCCAATAAGAAAATCCTAGTTGCAGGGAGAGGGGTTGATGAACTTTGAAAAAGGATGTTTATGAGGAGCATACTTAACCACAAAGACACAGAACTCGGGAGGGAAAAGAGAAGAATCACTGGATATAATTTTGTGTCGTTCCCCCCCCCAAAGTTGATATGTTAATACAAAACATTAAGACAACGCATCTGGCATAGAAATGTTTTTACAGTTTACCACAAATGTGAAACAAGTCTAAGTTTCTGACCTAGTTACTTCCCTGTTGCTGTGGTAAGACACCATGTCCAAGGCAGCTTAGCAGAAGAGTTTATTTGGGGCTTACAGTTTCAGCGCCCATGCCATCATGGCAGAGAGTGGTAGCAGGCAGGCAGGCAGGCAGGCAGGCAGGCAGGCATCACGCCGGAGCAGCATCCAAGAGCTATTTATGGACCAAAAAGCATGAGGAGGAGAGCCAATTGGGAATGAATAAACTTTTGAAACCTCAAAGCTTAACAGTGACGCATCTAGTCCTTCCCAAACAGCTCTACCAATGTAACTACGTATTCAAATACATTAGCTTGTGAGGGCCAGTCTTACTCAAGCCACCTCAATATATTAGCCTATGAGGGCCTGCCTACTCAAACTACCACATCTTGTATACACCTACTTAAAATAGCCTCAAAGTATATAAAGGGAGGAGGCAGATGTCTCAGTGGGTAAAAGCATTGGCCTTAAACTTGATGAGTTGAGTTCAATTCCTGGAAACCACAATGAAGGAAGACATTCAACCCCTGAAGGTTATTCTCTGACCGCCACACCAAAGTCATGGCCCACACCACGTATGTGCATGTGCATGCATACACACACACACACACACACACATTTTTTTATTAATACATTTGAATATGTATAGTTATCAAAAGTTGGTAGAACCACAAAAAAATATAAAATCCATCGTAGCAATACAACTTCGAAAGAGATCAAGATTTGAACAAGGTTTTGCTTTAAATCTTAAAGTTAATCTTAGGTTAAAACCGTATTTTTTTTTTTTTTTTTTGCATTTGATAAAAGAAAGACCTGTAGTTTCTAATGAGGAAGAGAGGTGGATGGTCTGTATTAAGGAAACAGTAAATGTAAAACAGACACTAAAAGGGATCGTTGTTTTAGAAAAGTGGGTGCAATTTGAGAAAGTGCCAGTAGGGGGCAAAAGATTCCAAAAACTGCATTTAAGCTACTGGGCTAGATGGCTTTTTTGAGGATCCTTAGATAAACTAGACTCATTCTAAGGATGAATAAGTTGAAGTTTGGAGAAGTTGTCATTCAAGGTTCCCCAGTGTCAGTCATGATTCAAATTCCTCTCTTCACTCTTTAATAAGCTGCGGAGAGAGAAAGGGAACTACAGATGAATCAAAGGCTTTCAGTGTTTCATTTCATTAACTTTATTTTCACTTTTCCTAAATGGTACAAGGACTGATGAAGCCTGGGTTTGGAACAGTTTTACTTTTTTTTCTTAAAATGGTGATCTAGAACTGTAAGTTGATGAAATAGAGGCAGATCCAAGGTTCAGGAGCATCCTCAGCTACATCATGAATTCCCTGCCCCCTGACCCATATGGGACTCTGTATCCAAAAGCAAAGCCAAAAGGACAGAATGGAGTGCTTATCTGTAATCCTAGAACTTGGAATGTCCTGGAGACATAAATGACAGAATGAAATCTATGACAGAATGAAATCTATGCTCCCATGATGGCACCTATGAGATCAGAATTGTCTGTGCGTGTCACAGAATGAAATCTATGCTCCCATGATGGCACCTATGTGATCAGAATTGTCTTTGCGTGTCTGGTCATTTGTGCTAATACTCAGACCGCAGGAAACCTGCTGCTCTGTGCTCTCGCCTGCTAGTTCAGGCTTAGCTGTGGAGAGCTCATCGGAATGTTCCCCTCGGGCTGGAGAGATGGCTCAGTGGTTAAGCGCATAGGCTGTTCTTCCAGAGGTCCTGGGTTCAATTCCCAGCACCTACATGCTGGCTCACAACCATCTGTAATGAGACCTGGTGCCCTCTTCTGACCTGCAGGTGTACATGCAGGCAGAATAGTATATATATAATAAATAAGTAAATCTTAAAAAAAAAAAGTTTCACTCACCCTGTTCTACGTACACACTGGGGCCACACTGAAAAAGTGCTGTCTTAAAACAAACTTCTTTCATTAGAAGGAACGAAGACATGCAGAGAAGAACATAATGGGTGAGGAAGCATATGAAGAGGCTGTGCGTGGTGACATAGGCAGTAAGCCCAGAACTTGGGAGGCAGAGGCAAGCCATTCTTTGTGAGTTTGAGACCAGCTATGCAATGAGAGCCTGTTTCAAAAACAAGCCAGCAAAAGGATTGCTATCCATAACTATGGTGGTTTAAATGAGAACGACCTCCATAGGTTCATATATTAGAATGTTTCATTGGACTGCTTAGGAAGTAATTTTGTGGAGGAAGAGGCATGGTGCATGTATGGAGGTTACAGAATAACTTGCAGGTAGTCTGTTCTTTCTTTCTTTCATCGTGTGGGACTTGGGGATTGAATTTGGGTTTTCAGGCTTGATGGCAAGTGCCTTTACCCCCTGTAGTGGGTAAGGTTTTTTTAAGCTAGCACACAAAGCAATGGTTCTTTTGTTTTGTTAATGTTTTTAAATCGTTTATTTTTACTTTATATGCATTGGCATTTTGCCCGCATGTATGTGTGTCTGAGGGTGTTGGGTCCCCTGGAACTGGAGTTAACAGTTGTGAGCTGCCATGTGGGTGCTGGGAATTAAAATGGGGATCCTCTGGAAGAGCAATCAGTGCTCTTAACTGCTGAGCCATCTCTCCAGCCCTGGTTCTTTGTATTTCAGAAATGTGGTTTGAGGACAAGCCTTCCAGCCAAGCTAGACAGACCTCTGCAGTAAGAGGAGGGGGCCGCATCCCACCTCCCGGCTACCTTAACCCTTGAAATAACCACACAGAAATTGTATTAATTAAATTACTGCCTGGCCCATTAGCTCCAGCCTTTTCTTGGCTAACTCTCACATCTTGATTAACACATTTCTATTAAATCTGTGTATCACCATGTGATGTGGCTTTCCTGCAAGATTCTAACCTACGTCTGTCTCAGATTCATGGTGTCTGCCACACTTACCTTCTTCCCAGCATTCTGTTCTGTCTACACTGCCAATCTAAGTCTGCCCTATCAAAAGGCCAAGGCAGTTTCTTTATTCAATGAAAGCAACACATAAACAGAAGAACCTCCTACACCAGGCCTCTGTGAAAGTCAGGGCACTCATTTAGCATAGATCATTAAGAGTTGGTAACAGCAGAGTGAGGGAGCTTTCATTCCAGTGACTACAAATCCAACCACACTTAAAGGCAGACTGGTCATATGTGCCCGTCCTAACATGGGAGGCAGAGGCAGGCCATCACAAGTTCAAGGTTATCCTCAACTACACTGAGTCTACACCAAGACATCTTGTGGTACATCAGGGTCTAACTCAATAAAAATAATATAAAAAACCTGTTTTGTTTTGGTGGCAGGGGTTTTCTGTGCAGCCTTGGCTGTCCCGAAAATTGCTCTATAGACCAGGCTGGCCTCAAACTCAGAGACCCATCTGGTTCTGCCTCCCAAATACTGAAATTAAAGACTTACATTACCATGGCCTTTTTCTGTTTTCCCTAAGAGCTAGAGATGGCAGGTGGAATAGGGCTTGTCATTAATTTTAAGGGGAAGAGGGTTCAAGTCACCTTTGCAACAGAAGGCCCTGTATGACTTTGGAAAGATCTGGGGAGTCCTAACATAGGGATAATTTCTAGCAGACACCGGGAACTTTTGTGACCTTTTCTGTTGTAGTGAGGAGGCTTCCCTCTATTCTAGGAAATTGTAACTCTGTGAACATATGCATCTGGCTGTCAAGGTTTGTAGATAAAGTTTAATTGCCATTCTTTCTCTGCAGAGGTCTCTAATACTGGACAGTCTTTTAAAGTTGAAGAGTTAGCCAGGTATAGAGGTACACGCCTTTAATCCCAGCACTCAGGAAGCAGAGGCAGGCAGATACTTCTTTGTGAGTTTGAGGCTAGCCTGGTCTACATCAAGAACTCCAGGACAGTTAGGGCTACATGGAGATACCCTGTCCTACCAAAATCAATAAATATTTAAGTAAAAAGTTAAGAAGGTAGAGCACAATGGTCTGTAACTATGTAACTCCAGTTCCCTCTTTGGGCCTCTGGAGGCATTGCATGCATGTGATACACATACATGCAGACAGAACACTCATGAACATAAAATAATTTTAACTTGAGACACTAGGAGGTTTTATATGAAAATTTGCCCATTTTGAACAATATTTTTATAGTTCCATGAAGTCCCTTTCCTACAAGAGTATAAGCTATAAGCATAAGATATAAGACTTTGTACCAGGTCTTAGCCATTCCTTCCACAATAGGTTATCTCCTGTGTTTAGTAAGTTTTCATTGCTCCGCTTTACTAAACTTTTGGGACAGAGATCTGGCAAGAAAGCCAGAGTAACTATGGTGATAAAGTTGCAGTCTCTTTTGGTGATGCTGCCTCCCTGGGCTCCACCACCACCTACCTGCCCACGATGAAACGCTACAGTGTGAGCTGTGGGAGCCAGCTGTATTCGGCACCATGAAAAGCTTGTGAGAGGAAACGATGCTTTAAGGATTTATTTCTGCTCATGGTTTCAGTGGTCTGAGATGAAGCTTGAAGGATTCCTCAGCAGAGGAGACTGCTCAGCTGAGTCAGGCAGCCAGGAAGGAGACAACATGGGAAGAAGTAAAATAAATCCTCCACTGGGTATGTCTTAGGGAGACTTCCTTTCTCCAGTCTTAGCCCACTTCCTGGTGTCCATTCCCTCCTAATGTTATCAGTTATGATTCCAGTAAGGGATGATCTAATGAGATGATCAGATCATCTCTCAATGATCAGACCCTACCAGGTGGGGCCCAAACCTTGAACAAGGAGCTGTTTGAACATCTCTTCCTATCCATTCTTCCCATTGCACTGGTACGTTGAGGACATGTCACTCACAGCTCAGTGAACTCAAGTTTAGAGAATTTAATTCATGAGGCAGTCTGGCTGAAGGGGTAGAAATTCTGGAGTCCAGTCTGCCTCTCCCAAACAGAATTTAGTGAATATAATGGACTATTAAGTAAATTAAGACAGTCTCCGACAAATAAGGCATTTTTAATAATCTATTTTTATGTGCATTGGTGTTTTGCCTGCATGGATAGACATCTGAGTGAGGGTGTCAGATCCCCTGGAACTGGAGTTACAGATGGCTGTGAGCTGCCATGTGGGTGGTGGGAATTGGCATGTTTTGTTTGTGGCTCCCAGATTTTAATTGGTTGTTTTTTGAGACAGGGTTTTAGCGGACCTGGAACTTGCTTAGTAGACCAGGCCTGCCTCTGCCTTCCAAGTACTGGAATTAAAACCATGTGCCACCAGACTGGTCTACAGATCGAGTTCCAGGACAGCCAGGGCTACACGGGGAAACCTTGTCTCCAAAAAAAAAAAAAAAAAAACGCTACCATGACTGATGTCTGTAGATTTTATGTGGCCACATAATTTTGATGTTAAATGAAGCCTGTGTATGTAAGACAGAAGAAACGAAAATGTCTGGGGTCACAAGGGGGATAAGGGATGGGGATAGAAAAGAGAAGGGGGGTAGACTATGTTAAACATGGCATACACCTGCACAAAAACATTAAAAATAAGATGAAAACAGAATTCCAAGGTAGAGGATTTATGCAGTGAGCCAGATAGGTGACTGGAGGTGAACACAAGTCAACGTGGGGGTGGGGTGCGTCTGTGTGTTTAAACAAATGCTCGTGGCTCTTCATGGAGTGTGTGTCCTAAGTGGCATTAGTGTGACTGAAGGGTGGTCCTTTGACATCGTAAGTTGTCCTTGGCACAGTTTGAATCAGTTTCTACAAATAGGAAAAGCAATCATCACCCAGGTGACCGGGCACCAAGAACTAGATGCTCTAATTGTAACTATTTAACTTGACAGTGTAACTAAAGCCTCTAACAGGACAAAAAGGAAAACCAGAGGTGACAGTGCCCATCTGTAATTCCAGCAAAGGCAGCAGGATCAGAAATTCAAGGTCATCCAAAGCTACACTGAGAGTTGACAGCCATCCTGGGCTATATTAAAGCCTGAAGTTAAAAAAGTTGCAAACTGCCTTATGGGAATTCGGCTCCAGGGTGAGCCTCTCACTAGCCCAACAAGCAGGGGCCCAATGAGAGTTCAGGGGCTCTGATTTGGCATAGTTTATTACAATTAGGATACACACAAAATCATGTAAACTCCATAAAGTAAATGGTTTATCCTCCGCTATAACCAAACAGTCGCCATGACCTTTCAGCACCCCACTTTAACACAGATCTGATTCACAGAAAACAACACGCGCACAAAGACTGTTACAGTTTTTAAAGAAAGGATTGCTTTTTTGGTCCATATTTTCTATTAACAAACAAAACACATACTTTTTTTTTCCTCTTTGGCAAAAGAGGTTCAATTCCCCCAGTTAATTCACAGAGCAAACTCTGGGAGAACGACACTGAGGACGAGGTCCAGCCGAGACCGGGGCTACTCTGAGTATAATCACATATGGAGGAGAAACCAGCTTTTCACACCGCCAGTTCAGCTACTAGTTCTCCCCTGGAAAAGCTCTACTTAGACTCGCGGAAGAACACATTTCAAATGTCTGCTTGTTTTCCAGGGATAATGGAAGTCACCCACAAGCACTATTTCTGGGGAAAGCTATGAGAAGTAGGCCTTCTGAGCTCAGCTACATTTTTAAGCTGGGGTTTAGGAATACCTGACAGTCCCCCCGAGCTACAGTCGCTCGGCTACCTTCATTACAAGTTGTGGAGAGAAAGCGTGGGCTGCCTTTGGTCTCAGCACCCTGGAAAGGCAGATTTGCTTGTGAACACTGTGCGTTAATAAATAAGGCCAAGCCCTTGCCTTAGAGAATGGGGTTCCTCAGGGCGCAGCTGGGTCCCACACAGACCCAGGACACTGAGCTGCCCTCACTCACTCAGCAGGCAGCAGGTGCTGTAGAGGTGTGCTTGCTCGCATAAATCTACGGCCATGATAGCTAACAATCACCCTACCCCTGTGTGCTTTTCAAGTAATTTCATTTCTTCCAGGAGATTTTTTTTTTTTAAAAAAAAAGCTTTTAGTTTATCAAGAATAAAACGAGCCACCACAACCAGACAGGGTTTTTAAAACAGACCTCCAGCTAACAGTGTCAGATAACCAAACACACTGAGAAACAGGCACATATATTACGCATCTCTGCAAATTGCGAGCTTTCACCTTAGCCCCTATGTAGAAAACAAACACCACAAACTTCGTTACTTTAATGTTAAATATAACTGTACAAATTGCACGTTACAGCACAGCATCACAGTTGGAGAAATGAGAAAAGTCTCTTTATTCTAGCAAAACAGAAACCAGCCGGCTCTGCTGGAAAGTTCGGAACAAAACCAGCTGCACAGTTCTGTAAACAGTAAGTGAGGTTGTCTCTAGGATCCTGAAGAGTCATACACGCATGCGCGCACTTCTCCAGTGACTCGCAGCAGAGCTCGCTCAGTACCACAGCAGGTTTCTTTCACATTGGGTTCACAAAAGAGCAGTCACGGCCATCTGGTTGAGGGGTGCAAGACCGTTTCTGGGTGCTGAATAACCATCAGTCACCCCAGGAGTCATCTGCAACTGAGGAGCAGGGTCTCCGCTGTCCAAGAAGCTACTGGCTGCAGGCTTGTCGTAGGCACCACCCACAGGCTTGGGGCTTGCTGGCCTCTGATAGCCCTCACTCTGGGTGGCTCCTGCAGCAGGGGGATACCCTCCGGAGGAAAGGGAGTGTTTGTGAGTGGGCCTAAACCCAGGCACTCGGTAGCCATCCTGTGTGGAGAAGGTGTGGGCTCGTAGCAGGTGCCGCTCCACGATGGGCGTGGCATACTCTGGCTCAGAGTGCGTCAAGGGCAACGCGTACTCTTGGCGGCCCAGGCGTTGAGGACAGTCATAGTGGCCACCGGCCTCACTGCTCACCTTGGCCTCCTCAGTGTCTGTGTCCATGGGCCGGAAGGTAGAGCCCTTTCTCGTGACTGTTCCGGTGCCAATCATGAGAGGCTGCTGATAATCTGAAAGCAAAGGAGCATCCATCATTAGTGCACCTGCAGACATGAGGGTGCATGAGAGAGTCGCAGAACATACTTTCCCTTCCACACGGCTCTCCAATGGGTGACTAAAGTGTCTCAGGCTCCATGGGAAATATGAAACGCGAGTCAGATGCTGCAGCTGGGGCTTAAACCGCCATAATACTGCCTGTTTCAGGAAGCCACAATGGGCCACCGAACCATAGAGACAGTAGACATTTGGTTAGGGGGAAAATGTTCTGCAGAGAAAAGGTATTTACTTATGCATTTATATTCAGGGCTTTGTTCTGTAACCCCACCTAGACTTGAACTTGTGATCCTCTTGACTCACCCTCTGGTGTGCTGGGCTTACAGGTGTACAACTTCTTGTCCAGTTTAGGGGTGACTTCTACTTATTTACTTGAGGTGAATCCCTGTGAGGGACTTTTTTTTCCCCTCTTGATTAAATTAAATCATTTGAAGTGTAAAGACCCACTTCTAATCTGGATCTTTAAAGTGGGAAGATCCACCTATAATCAGGGCCACACTCTCTGCTGACATCCTATATAAAGGAGATGGAAAGAGTCTTCTAAGACAGTGAAATAAGTCAAGTCTTTTTAGAGTTTGTTCCACGTTACAACAGGAAGAAAAGCAGAGGAAAACCAAGTGACTTTTCTCAACTCACACAGCAATCAGCAGTAGAGTCAGGACTTGAAGGCGTTCCTACCATGTGCTATGATCTGTCAGATCACAGGGGCTCAATGTGTGAGACCTCAGATGTGGGGTCACACTCAGAGCCTACAGACTAGCAGCCCGAAGGACCTTTGGGGGCAAGCTGAAGAAGATTAACAGTCCAGAGATAAACCTGGAAGACAGGATGTAGTGATGCTTTCTCAGAGACACTGAGCTGTTCTGACCGACAGATCCCTTAACGCAGCTCCCTCTGCTCAGCAGCAGAAGATGTATTAAGTCGTCATTCAGTTAGCTTTTCTTGACCCTCTTTCCCAGTTCTTTAATAAAATCCTGGCTGGCGAATACAGATTAGCTTCTAGAGACTAGCAGTGCTGTGGGCCTCTGACCATTTGTGTCACTGTGTGCCCTGCAGGTGTACTCGACTCCCCTGAAGGAGCTATCAACCAATAGCTTAGTGTCAGCTTGAAACTCTGCAGAGTACAGAATGCTATGAGGGATCTTAGCCTTAGCGCTGTCCCATTCCCTGTCTCCCACAGCTGAACCTCCGAAGAGCACAGTCCCTGGGGATGACACTCACCTGCCATATCACTAGTGATAAGATCCAGCTTCTGTGTCATCTCCTTCTCATTGTCATAGCTGATGGTAAATTCAGTTGACTGATGCCTAGCAAAGGGATATTTAATCTGCTTCCAACAGCCTGAAATAAAGAGAATAGGAAACGATACATCAGGCATCTAATTCTCACACTCTACATGTTCCTCCAGGTGTCAGACAGAAGTCAGTCTCTTGCAGGATGTTGATAAGCCTCTCGGTCAGTATGATGACACAAACCCATCAGTATGCACATTGCCTACTGATGGCTTTATTTTCTTGAACTAGGGTCTCTTTACATAGCCCTGGCTATCCTGAAACTCATTATGTAGACCAGGTTTGAACTCACAGAGATCTGCCTGTTTCTGGCTCCTGAGTGCTGGGATTAAAGGTGTGCACCGCCATGCCCAGCTCCTACGGCTGGTGTTAAATGTACCCGTGGACTGGAAAGGTGGTTCAGTGGTTAAGAGCACAGGCTGCTCTTCCAGGACTGCATTTCCATTGCTAGCACACACGTGGCAGCTCACAGCCATTTGTAACTCCAGACTCAGAGAATCCAGCATCCTCTTCTGGACTCCGTGGGCACCAGGCATGGACATAGTACACTGACATATATTCAGGCAGGCAAAATACCCATACACATAAAATAACTAACTTAAAAAAAATGAGCGTAGCCTCCAAGCTCTGGAACCATCTGGGCCCAGATTTCCATCATCCACTTAAGACCCACACCCCAGAGGGGACAACACAGCTGTTGTTTAGACTTGACCTCTTTCCAACAGCTTCAGGCCTCTGCCGTATTTTCTGGGAATGGATCAAGCAAGGATCATGTGTTTGTTCTGGAGAATTCTTAGGGCACAGGTCAGTGTTATCTACCCGTAATCTCAGCACCAAGAATGCCACAGCAGAAGGATTGCTGGGAGCTCCAGCCCAGCCCAGAATTAACAGTGAGTTCAAGGTAAGCCTCGGCTACATTGAGACATTATCTCAGGGACACAGAAAACCACCAAGGGAAGACACAAAATGCAGACACAGCAGTGAGTTAGCTGTGGTCTAAGAAATACTGGAAGATGTCAGGTCTGTTTGTACAGTCCTATAATTTTTTTAAAAAAATATTTTATTATTTATTACGTATACAATATTCTGTTTGTGTGTATGCCTGCAAGTCAGAAGACTCCATTACAGATGGTTGTGAGCCACCATGTGGTTGCTGGGAATTGAACTCAGGACCTTTGGAAGAGCAGGACCTTTGGAAGAGCAGGCATCGCTCTTAACCTCTGAGCCATCTCTCCAGCCCAACAGTCCTATAATCTTATGATACTCAGGAGGCTCAGGCAGGAAGGGGGAAAAAATAAGTTCAAGGCCTGCCTGAGCTACAAAGTGAGTTAAGACTGGAAACTTAGTGAGACCCTACCTAAAATAAGAAATGAAAGGGGGCGGGGGAGACGACTCGTGTTGTAGCTCAATGGTAGAGTTCTTGTCTACCATAGCTGAATCCTCAGTTGTGCAAAGAGGTCTGAAAATGCTTCATGCATGTTATTTTTTAATTGTCCTGATTATTACTGGACGCTGTATAGAATGTATGTGAGTGTGCCTGCCCATGTAATGGTACATGGAGAGTTGGGTGGACAACTTTCTGGAGTCAGGTCTCTTCTACCGTTATGTGGGTTCAGGGATCAAACTCTGGCCAGCACAGGCTCGGTTCACTGACAGGAATGCTGTCACTCCTCCTCGGTGACAGACGGTATAGTAATCTAATTTCCCATACACACACACACACAAGTGAAGAGTTTAAGTGGGATGGGACGCAGGCTAAATACGCTAAGACGGCACGAACGCGCTGAAACAGAACACAGACTACGCACAGTAAAATTCTTCATGTAGCGCTGCTAATTCAAAGGTTATAAAACTAACCTTAAAAAAAAAAAAAACACACACCAAATAGTAGTTTCATCTTAGCTCCTGTTTATTTTCCAAAATCAAGGGAACCACAAACCAAAAGTATTAAATGAAAGAGTTCTAGAAGTAATTCATATCTTAAATGGCACGCTGTTCTTAGGAGAATAATGAAATCTTGCCCAGTGCGGCCGGGACTATGAACCACCCTCCTGTCTGGTGTATCCGTGCTCTCTATGCTACCCTCCTGTGATGGTCAACTTGACAGAATCTAGATCCACCTGGAAAATGGGTGTCTAGAAGGGGGATTATCTTGATTGTATTAACTGAGGTGGGAATACCGACCCAGCATGATGGGGCCATTTCCTGCCTGGGATCCTGAATTGTAAATGAAGGGGAGAGGGGAGGGTTGGGTCTGATGGAGGTGGGTCTTGTATCTTATCTGTTGATTTTATTGGTTAATAATAAAGAAACTGCCTCGGCCCTTATAGGACAGAAAATTAGGTAGGCGGAATAGACAGAAGAGAATGCTGGAAAAAAGAAGCTTAGAGAAGAGTCGCCATGATGCTCCCGCTCCAGACAGATGCAGGTTAAGATCCTCTCTGGTAAGCCAGCCCATGGGCTACACAGAATATTAGAAATGGGTTAGAACAATATGTAAGAGCTAGCCANTTTTTTTTTTTTTTTTTTTTTTTTTGGGGGGGGAGACTGTTTCTCTGTAGTCCTGGCTTTGTAGACCAGGCAGCCTCAAACTCAAGCATGTACCACCATGACCGGCTTTTAAGTTGCTTTTTTCCAAGTATTTTATCACAGCAACAGGGAAAGGAACTAAACCCCTCTCCTTTGGTCACTTCACTTTATGATGCGCCAAAGCAAGATGGTGACATTGGCCATCCTATTTCACTATATTATAGCTGACCTAGTCCACTATTATCTAGCTGTTTGCTAATCTCACTGTCTAATATATAAACTACACTTTCCCAGAGCTATGCAGAAGAAGCTTTCTCTAGATATATTATTTTGTTCTATCTACAGTTTTGAGGAACCGCTGGTGTCTTGGAACACAGCGCCCACACCACAGACAAACCACAGATACAGTGGCTTACTGGGTACTGAACCCATGACCTTGCACATGGTAGACAAGTGCTCCACCACTAAGCTGTATTACCAATCCTACAAATGCATTGATAGACTTTGCCCCTTTCCTTAAAGACAGAATCAAATGCAGATGGAGTTTTTAACCAACCTGTTTTCTGAGCCTCGGCTGATACATACGGATTTCCTTTTTTCTTCCTCCTATTAAGACAAAAAGTCCTCCTAAATATTCGCAAGTCAACTTATCCACCTTGTCTCTTCATATAATATGAATATCAGAATAGTACTTACCTCATAGGCTTTTCTGAGGACTGGATGATCTAGAAGCTGTCATATGCTTACAAAGTCATATATGTAAAAATATCTTATAATGAAGGCCACAATATTTTCACTGATACTAATTTTGTGTGCTAGAAAGCAATGTATTATTATTTGATTTTCTCAATGGCCCAGGAAACTAATAAAATCCTTAAGTAATTTGTAATGATCACCTTTATATACTATTTGCTATAAAGTACAAACTATAGGTGCCTTTGAAAGCAATTAATATTATCAGTTATATTAACTGTGTAGGATGATCCAGTATTCTCCCATACTAATGTTCTGATGCTGTTTAAAATGTAAAAAGAGAACTTGAGAATACTTTCTACTTTTGCTTAAATCCAACTTCTAACATGTATTATAATAATAAAAATGGTGTATAAGGGTTATGGTACCCGTCATGGTGAAGGTCTTTGTTCTATGATGGGTTGTTTGGTGACATGGGTGGGAGCTGAACCCAGGCTCCAGATCCTCTTTCTAACACACTCTCCATGGGTGGGAGAAAGGGGGAGACTTCAAAAGGAGCATGTCAGCTCCCAGATGTCGACTTTAGCATCGCTCATGTGGGAAGCCTTTGTCAAAGGTTTCTGTGTGATGAGAACCGCTTAGAAAGTAGTGTTGGGTGTTTCTATATCAACATCTGGACCCAACTTACTTTAAAATATAAACTAACATTTCTTCTCTAAAGAAGTCACACTGCTTCTTTAACACACATTTGTCAGAGGCACAAACATTTGGGGTCTGCGAATGTGTTAGGATTATCAACTTTGATGGGATTTAGACGCGCCATGGAAAAACACCTCTAGTTTTGTCTACGAGGATGTCTAGGAGCCTAGAAAGGTTTAACTGACATAGGAAGATCCACCCTAATTGGAGATGGTACCATTCCATGCACTGGGGTCTCAGACTAAAAAATAAAGAGCCAGCCGGCAGCATCCATCTCTTTGATTCCTGGTGGTAGATGCGATGTGACCACACACTCCTGCTGCCATGCCTTCCCCAGCACAGCAGACTGTGTACCCTCAAACTGTGAGCCAAAACCATCCCTCCCCTTTTTAAGTTACTTTTGTCAGAGTGATGAGGAAAGTCAGCTAACAAACTGTACGTATATAATGAGAGAAAAAACTGTGCAAATTCACATACTTTCTGAAGACTGCAAAGACACCCATTCCAGCCAGGAGGAGGACAATGAAGACCACTGAGGGGATAACCACGGTTGTAATATTCATTCCTAGAGGAGAAAGTCACTTCGTTACAACACCAATCACCCATAAGCAAAACTCAGAATCTGAAACTGCTTCAAAGCTGGGTGCAGTGGTGGACAACTTTAATCCCAGTACTCAAGAGGCAGAGGCAGGAGAGGATCTATGTGGAGTTTCAGGACAGTCAAGGATACATACAGGAACCCTGCCTCAGATAGATAGATAGATAGATAGATAGATAGATAGATAGATAGATAGATAGATAGATAAAACTCAATAAACAAAACTGCTTTGCACACAGGAGAAATGACCATGCTTGGCCTTTATGGCATTACAAAGTAAAAGGGGATGATGTAAACTCTGAGCCAAGTCTAGAAAAATAAAACTGTTCCTCCACTTGAAAAGGGCAGCTTTCCGTGCTCCATGGCGTCACTTTGACTTGGAGCTTCTTGCTGGCTTGAGGCTAAATCCCCGAATCAGGAGGAGACAGCTGAAGGGAGGAAGCTGCAGGCAGAGTTGGCAGCAAAGCTCTCACCCTCAGTGTCCACAGCTCGGGGAAGGTTGACAGATAACTGCTACCTTGCCTGGGTTGGCTCCCCAAGGCTCTCATTGTCAGAGGTGTGGCTGAAGAGGAAATGCAGTCTGATGTCCTCAAGCAGCATTTTACTCTGCAACTGAAAACACCATGGTTCTCTACTATTGCTGTGCCTCAAATGAAGAGGCGCTCCTGCCCCAGAACTGACCCCTGGCTATCACTGAAAACAAATGTAGGCTATGACTCTGCACCTTTCTCTGTGATCCTTGGGAAGAAACTAAAGGACAATGGGAAGTAAAAATGTCAGGCCAGCATGGTGGTGCTTGCCTTTGATCCCAGCACCAGAGAGGCAAAGGCGCAGATCTCTGTGAGTTCAAGGCCAGCCTACAAATCACATTCCAGGCCAACTAAGGTTACATAATGAGACCCTGCCTCAAAAAGACCAATAACCAACGTAGCAATGTATAGTTCATGAACAAGAGGTTAAAAAAAAAAAAAATACAGGTAAGCCCTACTGCTATCATTCATGAGTAAAACTGCAGAAAATCCTAACAATGTAAATACTGTGGAAGAGAATGGTTAATCAATGGCATATACATATACAGTAATTTAGAAAACACCCATAATTCAAAGTTAAATGAGAAATGTATAGTATAGCATGCTACTGCTTATTACTGTGTCTGTGTACAAACACATACTTACTGCTTATTACTATGTGTGGGCACATACATGTTTACATATATATATGTATATATATATGTATATGTATGTATTTACTACTCTGGTTTTTTAGGCTGGGTGTCGTATAGTCCAGGCTAACTACAAACCTGAGGATGATCTTCAACTTGAAGTAGATCACATGCCTAGCAAAGATCAGACCCCAGCACAGCCAAAGGAAACAAAGAAAACAAAATAGAAAATTCTTGAGCTACATAACCTGGTTGCTTTGCAGGACTAAATTCCCACAGAAGACTGTTAAGCAATAACGACCCTTACCTGTGGAGGTAAACAGAAAGCGCTTTTCCGACAGCGAACCACTGAAATAAAAAAGACCAACAGGCACGTGAGTTGTCTCGTTTGATACTGGAGCCGAGCAGGGACCCATCCTGCCAGCTTCCTGTTATCATTTTCAGCAGTGTCTCATGGATAAGCCAACCCTGAAACTGCCATAAATTAAAGACGACAGGTGACAAAGGCCAGACTCAGAGCCATGACCTCTCCTAATATATAAATAGTATGGGTTAACCGTACAAAATGTCTTTAACTATGGCATTCTCACAGGTCCACAACGTGACTTTGATTGCATTGAATCCCCTCACCCCTACTCCAAATTCTCCATGGCTTCCCGAACCTGAAGCAAACCACCTATCCTCGTGTGTTTTCTATTATTGCGACAAACATGGCGGCCAAAAGCATCTGGAAGGGGAACAGGTTTACTTCATCTCATAACTCTTAGATTATACTCCATCACCAAGGGAAGCCAGGGCAGGAACTCGAGACAGAAACCTGCAGGCAAGGACTCCAGTGGAGGAAATAAAGGAATGCTGTTTACTGGCTGGCTCAACCTGCTTTCTTACACAGCAAAGGACCAACTGCCCAGGGGTGGCACCATCCAATACACTGGGGACTCCCACACCAATCATCAACGAGAAATTACCCCAGACATGAACAGAGGCATTACCCCAACTGGACAAAGGCACTTCTTTAACTGAGGCCCCCTCACCCAGATCACCCTAGTGTGCTACATAAAAACCTAGCAGCCCATCCCTTTCTGCTTTGCTGCTGTTATCTTTAAGCTCTTGTTTGTAGCCCCGGCCTCCCTCAATCTCACAACGGTACCCTAAGCTAACCTTATTTGGCACAATCCTCCTGCCCCCAGCTCCCTTAGCTCTGGTGTTAGAGACATGCACTGCACCACACCCAGACATTATATTAATCTAGGCTCTGCACATGAGAGAAAAATGTGATGTTTATTTTCCCGGGTCTGGCTTTTCTTGCTTAACATGTTGATCTCTGGTTCTATTCTCCTGTAAATGCCCAAAGTTCATCCTGTATCTATTCATCTGTGATGGACATTTCGTATGACCCCATATAACGGAGTAAGTGTGGACATGCAGATATCTCTGATGTGTGGGTAAAAGTCCTTTGGTCTCATGCCTAGACATGGTATAACTGGGTCTTACAGTCGTTTTGTTTTTAGCTTTTTATTTTTTAAAGATTTATTTATTTTACACTATTTGCATGTACACCTTTGCACCAGAAGAGGGCAGCAGATCCCATTATAGATGGCTGTGAGCTACCATGTTGTTGCTGGGAATTGAACTCAAGACCTCTGGAAGAGGAGCCAATGCTTTTAACCGCTGACCTATCTCTCTAGCCCCTTGGTTTTAGTTTTTTAAGGAACCTCCATACTGGAATGAAAACCCAGCTCTTGTGACCCTCTGGGAAAGGTACATACTGTGGGGAATAAATTTAGAATTCATCAAGAGCCCCTCTTTTGTCTGATATTTTAATTTTCTTTCTCCTAATGTCCCAAAACTAAGAACTACATTGGAACGTGGTCTCCCAAACATCACATCAACCATGTGTTGCAACACAAATGTTTATGGTTGTTCTCGCTGCTGTGAGGCAACCAAAACATCCAGTTTTGTTTTTTGTTGTTATCGAAGAGAATTAGAAAGGATAACTGTTGAATGTGAGGAAGTGAGCCTTGTGAGATGGCTCAATTGATAATGAGCTCACTGAGTGATCCCTGACATCCGCTTCTCCTACAAATTGTCCTCTGACCCTACATGAATGCTGTGGCATGCATATGTTTGCGTGTGTACATACATACACGCAGACACAATTTTAAAATGAAACAATATGTTTTTATAAAGAGGGGAGGTTCTGCTATCAGCTCTCTGCCTGGCTTCCCTCCATATCAGCTGGCCTCTACAGTGCACTGTATCATACTAACTGGGACAAAGTCACACTAAGGGTACACAAACCTTCTCCTTCAAAACTACCACCCGAGAGAGAGAGCAGGGCTCTGTGGCACCCGCAATGAGGTGAATGAATTCCATCAAATTACAGCAGTAAGAAAGCTCCCCCGGGACTCCACAGACAGACAGTCTGGAACAATCGGAGGTACATACAAAGGAAAGGCTGTCCCTGCTGACCGTCAGAGCCTCCTCCTTGGGATGAGGTCAGTCCCTCTTCCTGATTCCATTCTGGTCTCCGCAGATCCAGGAAGTGGCCTGACCCCCTGATGAGTCCCAGCAGGTCTGGATATTTACTTTAGGGACCCCCTCTTCCTCAGCTGCAATGCTTCCTTCTCTGTTTTTCCCCCGGACACTAAACAATCATGTGTGGGAACAGAAGTTCAATGACCGAATGTACAGTGCTTCCCCAAGGGCAAAACATCACAGATCAAAACAGTTGCTCCCTGAAGATTTGGGATCTAAACAAGACGAGGAGACTGGCTTAACATACAGCTAACTCCCTGCTCAGAACAAAGATCAGGGAGAAATCACGAGAGCTAGGAGGAAGTACAGCCCTTGATATTATAACTCTGGACTTTCTACTCCCACCAAAACAAAAACAAGACAATTCACACAACTAAGTACAAGATAAACCGCCAACTTCCTACAAGCTGCTAATAATTTATATTTATGTACATCGTTGGTATGCAAATTTAACTTCCACGTGAAAGTTATATTTATGCATTAAGTCTAATTGCTACGTGTGTAATTGAGAGAATTAAGCCTACTTTTAATTCAGCTATTTTAATGTTTTTCTTCAAAAGTAAAACAAAATCCAAGCAGTACACATTAAACTTGGTCACCATGAGGCATTCAGATACATATATAAATAGGCCAAGTTGTTGGAGCAGTCTAGGCAAGAGCATCTTATCTTCTTGAAAAAACATCAGGCCTTCAATAGACACACACAGAAAATTCTCAAAAGTCAAGATCAGGTTGACATTTAAAAGTTTACAGCACAATGTATAAACAATCAGTTCTGCCACAGGCAGGATGTGAAATTTAATGCCCCAAGATTTGAGGTAGATATACATCTAAAAAAGTATATGTTCAGGCTAGACAGATGGCTCGCTAGTTAAGCGCTCTGGCTACTCTTCCAGAGGACCCGAGTTCAATTCCCAGCCCCCACTTGGTGGCTCACAATACATTCTTGTAATAGGATTTCTACCAAACAAGATAGCCCACACTCTTAAGAGTGTCTTAGTCAGGGTTACTACAACTGTGATAAAATACCAGGAAAAAAGCAAGTTGGAGAAGAAAGGGTTTATTTGGCTTACACTTCCATCTGAAAGTTCATCTGTGAAGGCACTCAGAACAAAAACTTAAGCAGGGCTGGGCCATGCTTAAACGCCCATGCAGTAAACTGAGACACTATCACACAATACAAGCCCTTGCTATTATTTTTTCTTACTCCTCAAGAAACAGTCTCTAGAAATCTTTGAAGGTCAGAGAAGACTCAGTGGTTCTATCAACATGTATTTCGGTTTCCTGTCCTCTTCTGTCGTAGGCACAGTTGGAGATAATCAGTAATTTACCGAAACCATGAAAACCTGGAAGAAAACGGCATTCATTCTCTCCCGCAGGTTCAGCTGGGAGTGGAAGCGCTCCTCCACGCCAGGGCTCAGGCCATTTTAACTCTCATGCTGGCACAACCAGGGTGCCCATTTATTGCTACATTTATTTTCCACATAGATTATAAATGCTGTTGAAGCTCTCAAACGTTTTTAAAGATTTATTTACTTTATTTTTTAAGTGATGAATGAAAACAAAGGAAAGAAAAGGACATGACTGCTCCTAGGTGTGGTGGAGGAGGAAGGTTATTGTAGATCTGTGGGAGAGAGCATCCTCAGAGGCGGGGGAGGGGATCTGGGAGAGTGCAGACTACTGGGGGGGGGGGGGGGGGGGGGGGGGGGGGGAAGGGGAGAGAGGAACACCAAGTGCAGGAAGGGTAACCAAAATGTCTGGATTATATAGGGAAGAGCCTCTGGGGGAAAAAGCAGCCCCGGCCCTGGGCTGGAGAGTTCAGGGTGGAGGGCAGGGTAAGCCAGTCATACTCTAGAACAGGTAGGGACTGAGGGATGCTGGGAGAACCTGGCAGCCAGGTCTACCTTTGATAATGTTAAATAGGCATGTCGGCTGTTTGCCCAGTGTTTGAAACTGAACAGTATGAGTGGTTTGCCTTAATGTATGTCTGCGCACCGTGTGCACGCCTGGTGCGGAAGCGGTTATCAGACACCCTAGAACCGAAGTCATGAATGGTTGTGAGCTACCAATGTGGGGAACTTCTCACAAGTGCTCTTAACGGCAGAGCTGTCTTCCTAGCCCCATCACCGACATTTTCACAGCTGATTACAGGGCATCCAGCCATACTTACTGCCGGGAGAGCACACCATTGGCCAGGACTCCTTCGTAATGACCGATGCCTTTGCTCTGTAGCAGGTTGATGTGGCCCCCCAGTTCATCTGCGATGATCCCCGCGTGGATGGCAGCTTTGCACAGCAAAGAGGTCTGAAAGAGAGCGACACCATCATTCAGCGCTCACTGAGAACACGGTGGAAACAAAGCTGGAGTTTTCTGCTTTTGTTTGCTTGGGGTTTGGGGTTTGTTTTGCCCTTTTAGAGACAGGGTCTCACTATTTAGACTTGGCTGTTCTGAAACTCACTCTGTAGGCTAGGCTGGCCTTGAACTCAGAGATCTGCATGCCTCTGCCTCTGGAATGCTGGGATTAGAGGCACATTCATCACATGTTCTGGTTTTTGCATGCTTAGTCGTTTACAGGAGTAGTCCTGCCGCCATGAGCCATGAATGATGCCTCTCCACAGCCAGGACTTCATGGAAACGCCTAGCTGGAAATCTGAACTGAGGCGAGGAGTTTGCCTTGTTCTTCTACAGGTAAAGAAGAGGTCCTGCCAACTGTCACGCATATTAGTGAAGCCACAGGGATTCTTGAGCGCCTCAAGAACAACTTCAGACTAGTGGACCGAAGAATCCATCTGTCAAAACTGCTCACCATGCTCATGAGCAAATAAAATGGTAGCTATTTAAAGCCACTGATTTCTAGATGGATGGTTAAGCACAAAGAGATAACGGACTAAGTCTCTTAGACTTGGTATACAAGAGAGACTATTGCAAACACATTGGAAGTCAGCCTAGGGACTAGCCAGGAAAGTGAGCTTTCTAGACTTGGTATACAAGAGAGACTATCGCAAACACAGTGAAAGGCAGCCTACGGACTAGCCACGAAAGTGAGATTCTGTAGCACAGTTTCATATTACTCCAGTGATTTGGTATGGTGCCAAAACCAAGACAGCTGTCAGCCGCTATATGGAACAGAAACTTTCATGTGGAATGATGGGGAAAAAATTCCCAGCATTTATTTATCTCCTTTTCTGAATCTTTTCAGTGAGTCCAAGAGCCTGTGTCTGCAAAGGCACTGTGGGTTATGGACGCCTTCAGCAAGCTGTATGCTATGTATGTCTAACACGTGCAGCAAAAGCAAGAGCAACCGACTGGCTCTGATTAAGGCAGGTGAGGGCGTGGGATTGGCTTTGATGGGGTGACCAGGTCCAAAGGTCCCCAGGAAGAGATGTGTGTGCTCTGCATCTGCCCGTAGCTAATACCCAAGCCAGCAGGACAGAGGGTCACGACACTGGGTCTCAATCACTGGGCTCCGCAGTGTTCATGACAACGCCAATTCCCTGATTCTCAATGGAAGTATTTCTTAAGTTACAGTGGTTGGAGAAGCAAAGAGATAGATGGAACCAATTATCTTGAAGTTGCAACACCACCAAGGAATTCTGTGATTTTTTTCTTTTTTTAAAGAGACTTTACATTTCCCACCTAAGGTTTGGCAAAGGAAGTCAGTTCTGCAGTATCTGACACCATTGCCATAAATAATGACAGACGGAGACAACACCTTCTGCTTTGGAAACAAAATTAGCCCGAGAATGAGGGGAAAGGATGACTTTCTTTATAGTAGAGACCCATTCTGCACTTGAAAAAAACTTCCCCCAATCTGCCTGCATTAGGAAGCTTTCTTCATAGTCAAGAACACCAGCAACCCCAGCGATTATGAAGTGTGGGCAGGTGGAGCAGGAGTTCAGGGCAATCCCCAGCTACTAGGGGGATGTGCCTGGACTACACGAGACTGTCTTAGCAAACTGGGGAAATGGCTCAGCAGGTAAAGCACTACTTGCTGCACCAATGTGAGGGCCTGAGCTCTCAGATCCCTAGAAGCTACAGTCAGACACTGCAGCATTCCTAGGGTGAGAAGGGAGCCAGAAACAGAAGGACACCTGGAAAGCCAGCTGGAGTGCTGTACCCAGGGCCAGTAGGAGACACTGTTCAAACAAGGTGGAAGGCAAGAACAGCCATCTAAGGTTGTTCATT
The DNA here is from genome assembly GCF_014885135.2 of Alexandromys fortis. NCBI lineage: Eukaryota > Metazoa > Chordata > Mammalia > Rodentia > Cricetidae > Alexandromys > Alexandromys fortis. The sequence goes on along the minus strand of NW_026067910.1, from coordinate 6,382,640 downwards.
GTTCTTCTCTGACCTCCACATGTGTACTGTGACTCTCTCTCTCTCTCTCTCTCTCTCTCTCTCTCTCTCTCTCTCTCTCTCTCACACACACACACACACACACACACACACACACGTTGGTGGGAGGGCTGGAGAGATGCTCTTTCAGAAACCCAGGTTTGATTCCCAGCACCCACATGGCAGTTAACCATTTGTAACTCCAGTTCCAGGGAATTTTAAGTCCTCTTCCAGTCTCTGCAGGCACTATGCACACTCACATTGTACACAGATATACACGTAAGCAAAACATCCATACACATGAAAGCTTTTTTATTTAATTTCAATAAATAAATAGTAAAACGTGGGTGGGAAAATGGTGAGGAGATAGCTCCGTAGAGGTGGGGGTGGGACGAGGAGGGGCAGGAACAGACACGGACACACAACGCTTGTCAGTGTCTTCTGACCTCTACACTCATGCTGTGTTGTGTGAACCCAATGGTCCCCACAGGCTCATACATTTGAATACTTGGTCTGCGTTGGGTAGAACTGTTTGGGAAGGATTATGAGGTGTGGCCTTGTAAGAGGAGGTGTGACATGGTGCAGGGCTTTGAAATTTCAAAGACCAAGCCATTCCTAGCTAGAGCTTTCTGTTTTGTAATTGTTGGCTTAACATGTAACTCTTGGCTACCCTGCCTGATGACATACTCCCAGCCATTATGGTCATGAACTGGGAGGAAGCCCCCGTTTAATGCTTTCTTTTATAAGTCTCTTTGGTCATGATGTCTTTTCACAGCAATACAAAGCTAAGACAACCTACCCACAATAAATAAATGCAATGTAATTATTTTAAAGAGGACTATATAGCACAGTGATAGAGCACTTTCCTAGCTGTGCAAGGTTTAAGTTCAATTCTCAGTCCCATTTGAAAAATAAATAAATAAATACACAGATGATAAATTACTAAATAAAATCTTAAAGGAAAGATAATGTAGGGCTGGAGGGATAGCTGCTCTTCCAAAGGTCCTGAGTTCAAGTCCCAGCAACCACATGGTAGCTTCTAACCACCTCTAGTAGGATCTGATACCCTCTTCTGGCATAAAGGCATATGTGCAGATAAAGTACTCATATAAATAAAATATATCTGCCTCAGGTGTTGATGGGAGAAAGGCAGGCATCTCTTCCCCATGTTGCAAGATGGATGAGTAACGGGGACAGCTCTTCCAACCTCACCACTTCAAGACTGGCTCCCCCACATCTCTGCCAACAGGGTCGGCTGTATAGTGCTGTCCAGGAGACGTTCCAGATTAAGGTTAGCCTGGGTTGCACACATCCCTTGACAGCTAGGGATATAGGCAGGGGAGGAGTGCTTGCTCAGCATGTTCCTGTCCGGGCATCCTGGCTCAACTCTAACTGCACTCATTACATGTGCGGAAGTCATTTCTCTGCTCTGGCTTTTCTTCCTAAATAAACCAGACAGCGACAAGGATAGACTAGATCATCTGGATTATGTGGTATCTCCTCTGGATGCCTGCCACCTTCTGGCTCTAGCCAGGCATGCTTTGTAGGGTTCCCACAAGCTTGTCTCCCTCCCTATGCCCCAGGAGAGAAGCAGCTTAACTGTGGTCTGCTAGGCAGCTACTCCCAATGCCTTGAATCATTTCTCCCTCAGAATTCTGCCTGGTGATGGACGACCATCTCAGAAGCTATGTTCTCTACACAGCTCCCGGAGACTGGCAGACCAGGGGACAATGAGCAACAATGCCCACAAGGGTAACTTCATGGAATAGTCTGACTTCCCCCAAGCAGAACAGAAGGAGTCCAGTGTTACAGATGTCTATGAAGGAAGGTTTTAACTATAGATACATCTCCCCATAATATTTAATGCATGGCACAGGATTCATCTCTAGGAGACTAGTCACCAGATCTGTCCATTAAATCATCGTTAAAATGACCAATCTTTCCCACAACTATTTCTTTATTTAAAAAAAAAAAACACAATCCGTCATCTAATAATTTAAACATAATTCATGCTTATCAATGTCCCCTGTATCAGTTTAAAAATTGACCTTCATTACATCTGATTTTTTTAAAAAAAAAAAAACAAAATACTTCCCCTTGAATAACTAATACTTCAAATTTCTAGTTAGTTTTGCGGTGCAGGTATATCACAGTCAAATGCACATATGGGCAAACTCCATCACTGGTTTGTGTTAACTAGTGATTTCCTTTAGACAAGATTCATGAACTAAACAGAAACAACAGTGCTATGATCCTGTAAGGAGCAACGGGAACGCATACACAGCTCTCGCTCTTGAAGACAGCTTTTTAATTTTTAAATGTGTGTTTATGTATACATCTATGTACATTATTTGCACATATTTTAGAGAGATGAGAAGTAGCCTTGTCACTGTCCAGTTGGTTTAGGAAGACATGAGGGTTTTAAGTGAGAAGCCAGCCTGGGCTACACAGGGAATTTGACATCCATCCGAATGAAAATCAAATATTATCTCAAAAGAAAAAAAAAAGCAAACGAAGCATCGTCACACTGAGTTCACCATGCCACGGAAGTCAGGCAAACAGGATGCCATGGAGACCCACAGGACTTCCCGAGCGGTCACAAACCATCATCAAACCACCCCAGCACTGTAGCGTTTCCTTAAACTTCCTCTTAGGAAAAGTCAACAAGCTGTCAAAAGGACAGACCATTGTCTGTTCAACAAAAATAAATACAAAAGTAAGCATTTGGGGGGCTGAAGAGAAGACTAGGCAGTTAAGAGCGCTTTTTGCTCTGGAAGAGGACTAGAGTTCAGTTCTCAGTTCCCTTCAGCTCCAGGGGCTCTGACACCCTCTTTAGGGTTCTGAAAGTATTTCTCGTACACATGTTCCAATTCATACGCATAGTCATAAAATTTAAAAAAAAAATCTAAAAATAAATAATAAAAGAGCTTGCAGTTAATGAAACATGAACTTAAAAAGCCAGTGAGGTGCAATAAAAATAAAGCACGCGCTCAAACTGTCAGTCAAATGTTGGCAAGGTGTCAATTATAAAACACACTCCAAAGTCATACTTGATGGTACATGCCTGCAACACAAGCTCTAGGGAGATGGAGGCGGAGAGTTTCAGGCTCAATGTCAGTCTGGGCTACACAGGGAACTGAGTATCCACCTAACACACAGAGAGAAACACTGTCTCAAAAGATTCAATAAAATGACGTATATTTCACCTCTAATCATGTGACTTCTTCCTGTCTGCTTTATTACAGTTCGCACTGTCTTCATTTTAGCGTATTTGTAACATTTTTCTATGCAAGTAATATTCTACAGAACTTCGGAAACTCACTCATATTGTCACTACATAGAAATACTTAGCATTATTCAGTTTTCACTACAATTTTTTTTGGGGTATACATAGGCCCAGTTTCTCACTTTCTCTGCCTAATCCAGGCATATACTTTCATTTTCTTGTATTTCTTGAACACTCTATATTTTTATTTTTGAGATTTAATATAATTACATAATGTCCCCCTTCCTATTCCTCCCTCCAAACCCTCCCATATATCCTTCCTTGCTCTCTACCTTTGTGGCCTCTTTTTCCATTATCTATTATTGCATACAAATGTGTGTGTGGTTTGTGTGCGTATGTGTACGTGTGCGT
>NW_026067910.1:6376047-6377978 GCF_014885135.2 Alexandromys fortis | reverse complement strand
GCTGTAGAGATGGCTCAGCGGTTAAGAGCACTGCCTGATCTTCCAGGGGTCCTGAGTTCAATTCCCGGCAACCGCATGGTGGCTCACAACCATCTATGGTGAGGTCTGGTGCCCTCTTCTGGCCGTCAGGCATACACACAGAAAGAATATTGTATACATAATAAATAAATAAATATTTTTTTAAAAAATCAACTTCCACAAGTTGTCCTCTGACCCCCACTCATGTGATGGTACACAGTAACCCCACAACAAAATTAATAATAATAATAAATTAGTTAATTGATGTATCCTATTGAAAAGCAGACGTATCCCACTATTAGCAAGTGGGAAAGGTGGCAAAGGAAAGTTGCCCTGTGGTCACAGCCTAAGGAAAAACCCAAAGGCCACACTGCCCTGTGGTCACATCTTAAGGAGAAACCCAAAGGCCACACTGCCCTTTTTCACATCTTAAAGAGAAACCCAAAGGCCACACTGCTCTGTAGGCACTAAAAACAGACATGGGGTAGATGTCTACATGGTCAGACAATGAGACAGAGTCCAGAATCTTAAGGACTGAAAAAGTTTTTCATGTGCAGCCTCTGATGATCCCTTCTTTCCCCACCCACGGGCACCTTCACTCATATATACTGTCACCAACAAAATGCCGCTAACATCTACATATTTCTCCAACACCCTACTGCAGTCCATGCTATTTAATTATTCCTTTTCTGCAGCTGAAGTTGGCATCTCTATGACGTTTATCCATTGATCCTACTGCTTGTTGCCTTTTGGGCCCACAGAATGAATCGATACCTTTTCTGTAACTATCTCTTCAAGACCACCTATTTTCAATGTTGTATAATCCCAGCATTTGGGAGATGGAAACAGGAAGACCAGGAGTTCAAGCCCAGCCATGGATACATAGAGGTCAAGGTCAGCTTGGGCTACTGAGACCCTGTCAAAGACAGGCAGGCAGGCAGGCAGGCAGGCAGACCAACCCAAGGACACATTCTCGCTCAAGTCAGAATGCTTGCTGCTTCAATGGCTCCTCAAGTAATTAGTTTTCCAGATTCTGTTTTTCTGCTGTACAGGATGCTTTGGATTTGCAAAGACTCTCCCAAAAAAAGACTCATTACGCGGAATGTATTTCCTAAGAGGAAGCTGCCATGGAGCAGATGCTAAAATAACTCCCAGGATCTGCCTCCTGGTAATCCCCCTTGCAAAACGCCGAGTATGTGCGGAAGCTATGACGTCTTCCTATTAATAACTCAGAGAACGTGGCAAAGAGATGGGATGTCACCACTTTTCACTGCATCCCATGTTAGTAGGAGATACTTTTGCTAGTCATTCTCCCTTGTTGGCTTCTAGGAGATGTGCAGCCATGTTAGGAAGCACACGGCAAGAATGACAGCAACAACGGGCAAAATCCAAGAAAGCAGTGGGCCTTTGGTCCGGTGCCGCTCAAGTACCTGAGTGCGCCCAACACTGCAAGCTGAGAAGCACACCTGTCACTGAGGGGCTGCAGCTCCAGCTCACATTTCAGCTACAGTCTTAGGAGATCCTGCAGTGGGACCCAGTCAAACCCCACTCAGACTCCTCATCCACAGAAAATGGGAGAGACAGGGCCAGCAAGATGGCTCATAAAAGTGTCTGAGGTAAGTCTGACCATCTGAGTTTGATCCCTGGAGTCCATCATGGAGAGAAAGAATGAAGTCCTGAAATTGTCCTCTGACTGCTATATAACAAATGCTCACCCGCACACACAGGACACAAAATATGTGTACCTTAAAAAAAACAAAAAGGTGCCGGGCGGTGGTACACGCCTTTAATCCCAGCACCCGGGAGGCAGAGGCAGGCGGATCTCTGTTAGTTCGAGACCAGCCTGGTCTACAAGAGCTAGTTCCAGGACAGGAACCAAAAACCACAGAGAAACCCTGTCTCGAAAAAAAAAA
>NW_026067910.1:6362861-6375292 GCF_014885135.2 Alexandromys fortis | reverse complement strand
ACACACACACACACACACACACACACACACACACACACACACACCAAGAAACAATGTAAAACCTTTCCACGGAAAGGGAAGAAACTCTGCTTCAACATTTGACTTCCCCTACTTAATTTCCTGGAATCATTTAGGAATAGCTTCACTCAGTAAATATTCAAAACAAAGAGGTATAGACCATTGGAAGAGTCAAAACTTAGGTGTTCCACATGTGGGAATGAGAAGGGGGGAAGAAAAAGAAAGAAAAAATCCCAATAAGTCAGATATCCTGTGCCCAATTTATAAACAAAAGCAATACAAGAAGGAGGAAACAAAAAGCAATCAAGATGTGCTAGGAGAAAACAACACAACAACAAAGAAACCAACCTGCAACAAAATTAAAGTCATGTTTCCTCTCCTGCCAAGTGGCATTTCAATCTCTAGAGTGCGATCAAGAGACACTTCTCCATGCACCAGGACACGCCAGTAATTGCTTTTCCTGACAGATGTTTCACCTTTCAACAGTGAAGGGTAAATCCGACCATTTTAAAGAGTGATATAAGCTGAGAGAGCAAAGGGGGACGGGGACATAGGTCTGAAGGGTGGAAAGGTAAACAGAAGTAAACAATGAATTGTGTATTAGGAGAGAGGACAGATTAGAAAAATAAGCTTCTGAGATTTACTTTTGTCTGGGAACAATATATATAAAATCCAGAGAGTCCTCTTAGGCATAAGAATGGAGGGGTGGGCAGCAATAGTGAATCAGAGTAGGGCAGATGGTGTTTTACTCTGCGATGTGACCAGTCACGCACTGGCTCTAGCACAGAAGTCACCTGGAGTGTTACAGAGCTGGGGCCTGCAGGACGGATGGCGTTTCACTCTGTGATATGACGTCACTGGCTCTAGCACAGAAGTCACCTGGAGTTACAGAGCTGGGGCCAGCAGGACGACTCAGGGTCAACAGTGCCTGCCATCTGATGATGCAGGCCTGACAGTCCCACATAAAGCTGAAGGAGAAATGGAGTCTAGGAGTTGTTCTTAGACCTCATGTATGCCGTGGCATGAACAACTACACACACACACACACACACACACACACACACACACACACACGACTATGAGCCCTCAGTACAAGAGAGGGGAGAGAGAATAAGAATATTTAAGTATATGAATCTATGGGCTTTTGCAGAAACTGGACAGGTGTTTGCATCTCAAAGCTCATGCATTAAAAGCAAATGCCCAGCCTGTGGCATATTAGCACATGGCAGAACCTTTAGGAGGCTGGTCTTAAGAGAAGAAATTAGGCCACCAAGACAGTGCCATTGAAAGGGTCTGTGGATTCCCCCTTTTGCCTCTCTCTACTTGCCAGTTGTCCTCGGGTGAGCAGCTTGCTCTATCTACCACATGCTCCCCGTTGATACACCCTGCTGCATCTCAGACTCCCCTATGACACACTGCTGCATCTCAGACCCCCTATGACACACTGCTGCATCGCAGACTTTCCTATAATATATTGCTGCATTTCAGGCTTCCTCTATGATATACTGCAAGCAGGCAGGATTGAAACTGCCAGAAATATTTATCTCAGGTATTAACTATAGTAACAGAAAACTGACCAGTACAATGAAATAATACTTCTTAGGTGCTAAAAATATTTTTTGTTCTTCATTTCACTTTTATTACTCTTAACAGGAAATAAGAATGAATGCACAGACTAGTTTCAAAATTAACACGTTTCAACATCTCACAAAAACATAAAATGCACATCTGTGTAGATTTCTGTGTCCCATTTTGCTTGATTTTTCAATCAACTCAAGCACAGCAAGCAACACTTACGCCTTTGGTGACACCATTAATCACTTACATCTCTGTAGCCGTCTTTCATATTCCCAGAAATGTCTCCTGCTATGTCTCTACAACCAGCTGGGCAGAATTTGCTGGAAAAAAGAATTCATATTTTATCAAATTACATTGAAACCAAAGAAAGGCATTAAACTAAACTTCAATTTAAAGTTATTAAAGTTATTTTTCCTTTTTAATAACACAGGCAACAATTATCTTGCTTTAAAGACAGACGAGAAGCCCAATTTACAAAAACACAAACTGATATAAGATCTTAACCTGGAGACCAGTTTTACACAATAGTTTCTTGTTTGCTATAAAGATTTAAATATTCTAGTATCTGTATTAGAAAAGTAAAAAGAAACAGGGAAATTAATTATACATATTTAACACAATATACCTAAATTCTGTTAATTTCCATATATAATGGAAAAACAGCAAGAATCAACTTTGCTTTTCCTTAGTATTGGGGGTATATTTTACACCTGCAGTGTACTTCACCTTGAACTTGACATAGCTCAAGTACACTGTCTTCAGGGATACTGTAACAGTACCAATCTGTGCTAATAATAAATTACCTTTACAATTAAAAAGGCATATTTTAAAATTAGGGCTCATTCAGGCCTCATCATCCAAGCCTGTAATCCCAACTAAGCCAAAAGCTGAGACAACAGAATCACATGTTTAAGGGCAGGTTTGATCCGTGTGTGTGTGTGTGTGTGTGTGTGTGTGTGTGTGTGTGTGTACATACACGGTAAATAAATAATAAGACAGGGCTTGATTTACGTGACAGTCATCATTCACAGAGCTGTGTAGGAAGGCATCATGGAAGCTAGTGTGGCAGAAGGGTCTCCGTGCTGGAGTCTGGTGAGGTAACTTGAGCCATACTCTACTTAGCTAGTCGACCCTGAACACCTCTCTCATCTCCCGGCTCACTCTCTATTTCTAGTTTCTTGAAGCATCAACATATCAAGGGCAGCTACTTACCTCTCTGAAACACACAAACCACACACACCCACACACACCCACAGCCGAAGTATAAAAACACTGACAGCTTTGAGGATGAATGCTGCACGCCCATTTCTATACAGACTACTTGGCAGTCCTCCTTCCTCCCTCCCTCCACTAGTTTCTCCTTCCCTTTCCTCCCTCCACGCTTCCTCTATGGCCCTCCTTGGTCTCTTTCAAATGCATGGCCTCTTTTGTCCTTGATCACTGTTACATATATGAATAAACATTTATTTTAATATATAAATACAACACGCTTGGTCTCTACAATGCAGCTTGTATATGTATTTTCAGGGCTGACCATTTGGTACTGTATATTCAATTGAAGCTCTCAGCATTCCTTAGTCGCTTTGCTTATATTCTTTCTGTAGGGTTTGAGGCTTCTTTACTCCATTTAAAAAGTGACAGATTCCAAAATAGCAGCTGTATTATTTATTATTATTATTAATTATTATTATTATTTCCTTTCCTTTTACTTTCTTCTTGCTGCTTAGAAAATCAGGTTGTAATGACAATTAGCGAGTGACTCCAATAAACATTTCATAGTTCTTTCCTAGTGGCCTGCACGGCAGCAGTAATAAAGGAACTGAGAAATAAAAACAACCTCCTGCAGAGCCACAGGGCCCTTAGTGCCAGCTAAGTCTCTGAATTCATAACACTCAGGACTGAGGGAAGTGGAACGCTGCCCGTGATGCACATAATATAAGACCCCCACGGAGCCCACACTTGCTAATCAAAGGCCGTGTAAAAGCTCATATGGGAAGCACAAATGGCTACAGTAAGTAAAATGCAGAACGACTAAACAGCCTCATGATAATCTAGTCTAATTTTGCTGTCAGATGAATTGACAATTGAATGGGTAACAAAGGACTTCCAAAGATTTCCGTATTCCCGAATTATGGGTAAGGGCTGTGGGCCTGTACTAGCACTGGAAAATGGCTGCCTAAAGTGGACCCGGAACCGATCTGTTATTGTAGGCTTGATATATTCTTCTCTGTGATGCCCAGGACCCCGAATGTGTGTGGCTGGTGAAACTTTAGAGGCCATTAGCCTCTGAGTGTGTGTGTGTGTGTGTGTGTGTGTGTGTGTGTGTGTGTGTGTGTGTGGAATGATAACCTTAGAAGGCAACATTTTTGCTTGTTTGTTTTGGTTTTTCGAGACAGGGTTTCTCTGCAGTTTTGGAGCATGTCCTGGAAGTCACTCTGTAGACCAGACTGCATCGAACTCACAGAGATCCACCTGCCTCTGCTTCCCAAGCGCTGGGATTAAAGGTGAACCACCACTGCCTGGCTACAAGGCAACATTTATTTTATATACTTTGGTTTCTCATGTTTCTCTGGTAGATTTAATATTAGCTAACAATGGAATAGATTCTGCACATCAATCACCTACACTGACAATGTCCAAATGTGTGAGATAGTTAAGAATTCGGGCTCTCAAACCTAACTCCCTGAATACACTCAGGGTAGTTGACGTAGAGCCTTTCAGCTTCCAATTTCAGGCTGTAACAGAACCTTGCGGGCATGGAACATCACAAGAGCTACTCGTGTGTATGGGGTAGAGAGCTGCACTGCCACGAAAACAGCACTCTATCATTACAGTTTTGTTACTGCTATTGGCAGCCACTTCCAGCAATACTCAGCTGGGGGTGCTTTTGTCCCTCAGAAGACATGAGGCATTGTCTAGAGCCGGTCTTGGTTGTCACAATTGGCATCTGGACCGTGAATTCAGAGAAGCGAGGCATTCAACAATGCCTAGGACAGCGCTACACAACAAAGAACTGCAGAAAGAGCACGTCTATGGTTGGGAGTTTCCTCTAGACCATATCACTTCATAAATGGTTGGGGAGGAAACTGGATCAGAGATAGTAGATCTGTAGTTAAAGCTGGGCTAACAATCCATGTCTTTATTCTCTATAGGCTTTTCCACAGGGTAGAAGGCAAAAACCCTATAAAAGTTATACAATTCATTTCCACATACCAGCCAGGAAACTGATTCCAGACAACTGATTCCAGACTCAACTGTGGCTCATTGGTAACACAGCAGAACTTAGGGATAAGCAAAATGGTGGACCAAGTCTCAAATCTGACCTGCTTCTACTTCTTTGTGTTTGCATGTGTGTGTGTGTGTGTGTGTGTGTGTGTGTGAGAGAGAGAGAGAGAGAGAGAGAGAGAGCGCTACAGCCCAGGCTCAACCTCCTGCCTACAGTTCCCAGTGACTAGGACAATACAGGTATGTACCACCACGCTCAGTCTGAACCATATCCTGACATTACTACTTTTTTCCCCCAAAGACTTTTTTATCTTAAATCAAGTGTACATGTGTGAATTTTTGTATGGGAATGCACATGTAAGGACAGGTACCCAAAGAAGTCAGGAGAGTATTGGATCTCCTGGAGCTAGAGTTACAGGTGCCTGTGAGCTTCCTGGTGTGGGTACTGGAAACCAAATTCAGTCTTCTGCAAGAGTACTGCGGAGCCATTTCTCCAGCCTGGGCTTTTTCTTCTAAATAAAACTTTATTATAATACTAACATTTGTTTCCATCATCTACCTTTGCCTTTTTGCTTCAACACAACAGAGACTGCATGAGTCCTTGCAACGGAAACTCTTGGCCTACAAAACCTCTATTTACATTTTAGTTCTAGACAAATGGTTTGCAGACTCTGCCTTTTGGGAATATCTCAAATACTCCTTATCGTTATACATAAATAATTCAGGACACATATTTACCTGTATTTTTCCTCCGAATAATGATTGCCTCGTTCCAAGCACGTTATTAAATCTATTACAAATAAAGAGAAGTGCAATTAGCAGGTGAGTAGATACCATGCCACCTGTTTCTAAATACTTCTTTAGAGATAAAGTAAACTTTGAAAGCATTATCATGTTATTTAAATTTGTCTAAAAATAAATAATATCTGAGATTACAGTCTCCAGTGTTCAGTTTCTTTTTCCTGGCCTGTCACCGATGGTGACTTTCAGTGTTAATGTCTTGAGAACAATAACAGAATCTACTTCTTTTTTTTTAAATATTTATTTATTTATTATGTATACAATATTCTGTCTGTTTGCCTGAAGGCCAGAAGTGGGCACCAGACCTCATTACAGATGGTTGTGAGCCACCATGTGGTTGCTGGGAATTGAACTCAGGACCTTTGGAAGAGCAGTCAACGCTCTTAACCGCTGAGCCATCTCTCCAGCCCCCCAGAATCTACTTCTAATAGTAAGCACTGGATACCTGCAGGTATAACGCAAACAATATCCTTGTCAGGAGAAAAGCCATTAAAAGACCCATCACAGTTCACAGAAAACATCCTCAGGAAGATTTTTATTTTATTTTATTTTACTTTTGAGACAAAGTCTGAGGTAGTCCAGGTCTCAAAGTCACTATGTAGTTGAGTATGACCTTGACATGTGGTGGTGGTTTGAAAGAAAATGGTCCCCAAAGATACTGGCACTATTAGAAGGTGTGGCCTTGTTGGAGGAAGTATGTCACTGTAGAGGCGGGCTTTGGGGGCTTTATATATGCTTAAGTCATGCCCGGTGGTTCAGACCACTTCCTGTTTTCTGTGCAAGATGTGAAACTCTCAGCTACCTCTCCAGCACCATGTCTGCAATGTCCCTCATGACGATAATGGACTGAACCTCTAAAAACATAAGTCAGTCCAATTAAATTCCTTTATAAGTGTTGCCATGGTCACAGTATCTCTTCACAGCAATAGAAACCTTAAGATACATGTTCTGGTCCCCTGGCCTCTCCTTCCTGAGTGCTGGGCTTATAGGTATATGCTATCATGACTAGATTCATATGGTGCTGGAGTTAGATCCTAGGCACAATATCAATGGAGTGATCGGCTCCTCAGGACATCTCAATTCCAACACTCTGGCCAGTGGCGCTCAGTGACATAGAAGAAGTTTATCAAGAACAGTGAGATGCTGATGAACTGTCTTCTGACTTGGTTTTCTTTTTTCTTTCAGGAGACAGGGTTTCTCTATGTAGGCTTGGTTACCCTCAAACTCACAGAGATCTGTCTGCCTCAGCCCCCTGAGTACTGAGATTAAAAGTGTGTGCCAGCGATCAACAATTGGAAACAAGTATGTAAAACAGAAGTTCCTTACAGGGAACATACTTATTTAAGTTGGCAAAATAGTTCCCCAAATACCCTACATTCCTGGCAATAGCTCCTTCTCTCCAGGAATCTTTTAAGAATTTTTTTAAAAAAATGATTGATGATTGATATTGATTATGTATATAGTGTTCTGCCTGCATATATGCTTGCAGACCAGAAGAGGGCTCCAGATCTGATTATAGATGATTATAGATTATTGATGAAGTAGTGGTGTATCTGCCTATCACCACATGGCTATGGCTAACTGGCAAGGTTCCAGTGATCCTGTCTCCTGGGGTCAGCTACACGGCTTCTCTCTGACCCCACCTACTCTCTATAAATCTCTTTCAACCTGGCTATATTCTGTTAAGCCATTGGCTGAAAGCAGCTTCTTTATTAACCAATGGTATACAGAGGGGAATCCCACATCAAACCTCTGAGCCCATCTTTTAAGAATCTTAAGGAATAAGATATGGGAAACACCGGCCATGGTGGCCAATCACATCTAAGCTACTCTGAAGGAAATGAGTGGCACACCCCTTCCATGCACATTTGTGCCAAAGGGGAGTGGCAGCTAGAACACTGGGCACATTGTGGCCCCGGATGGTGATGGTGCGGGCTACCTGGTGAAGACTCTGCACCACATGAGGCTGAGGAAGAAGCCAACAGTTTCTCTCATCAGCACTCATACCCTCTTCCCTTCTTTCCCAACCATGCATGTCACGTGACAGTAACTTCTCCTGCTACTATTCGGTCCCCAAGCTGGTGTGCCAGGTGTGTGGGTCACTAGTTAAAACATTTGTTTACTGAGCAAGAAAGGAGGCTCTGGGGAAGGACATCAGAGAAGCCACAGCAGGGTTGGGGGAATTTCCCCCAAAGATGTGTCAATTAAAGTTTATAGGACACAAGATTTACTCCATCTCAAGTGCATCATTGGATCCACTCACCATATGCTCTACAAGGAATCATTATAGGACCAACTACTTACAAACGAGCTCTTCCACTTTGTCCTCAGGAACTTCCCCCACTCTCCCAAGACAGGCTTTTACTTCATAGCCTAGACTGGCTTGAAACTCACTTGCAGACTGGACTGACCTTGAAATCACAGCTACCAGGCTGCCTCTTACTCAAGAATGCTGGGCTTAAAGGGGTGTCCATCTTGTCCTCACATCTTACAGCTGTATCTGATATCACAATTCTGTCCAGAGAAGAGATGAGGAGCAGAAAGACACTTCAGGCAGATAGGCTTTGTATACGCGCGCGTGGTGGTTTTTCTGCTGTACCTGGATGGTCACTGCTGGAATAGGCCAGCAGAAATCCCCGGCCAGAGATGTGAGATCCGCTCCGGAACTGGACAGTCACTTCACTCGAGTTCACCCGGAGTTCTATGGGAACAGCCCAACTCCCACAGTATGGGCCTGGAAACAAAGCACACGGGTGGCCCACTTGAAAACTTACAAAAAACAAAGGAAATTTTGTCTAGAGACGAAATATACTCTACAACACATAAAATTTGTAATTCTTATCCATCTGGAATTTTGTTTGACAGAGACTGATCTGTAAATCTGATTAGACTGCTGAGCTTGGGGTGGAGTAGACAAGCAAAAGGTTGGAGGTTGTTCATTATGAACAACCATACCAATGGGTGGACCAACAGAGGTCAAGTACATTAAGGAAAAATTTATCATAGAGAATATACTCTAGGGACCTACTAAGTTTGCTCAGAGGAACCACTTCAGAGGAGGTGCTAGATGAAAACACAATGCCCAATGCCTGATTTTAAAAAAAGATACTGGACCGATGAGACGGCTTGGCTCCACAGATAGAGGTGCTTGTCACCAAGTCCATGTGGTGGAAGGAGAGAGTCAGCTTCTCTAAGTTGAGGATCTGTGAGTCATTGCGTTCTGTGGCATGCCTATACCCACACGCAACACACAAATAAATATAATTTAAAAGTTAATTTTTTCCTCATATGCATTGTTCACATTTTCCTCTTGCATTAGCTTCTGTCTTAATACAAAATATGTTTTGATTCGTGCCACGGAGTCTATACAAAAGTGTGATGTTTTTCCCTGCTTCTGAGATAGGGTCTTAGACTGTAGCCTAGGCTAGAACTTGCAATCCTCCTGTCTCAGTTTCTAAAGCGATTTCTAGAGGCAAACACTATTTTATAAATTTGCAAGGTATGGAACCCTAGAACTCCTGAGGCAGGTATGTTGTTATCTCTGTGAGTTTCATGCTGTGGTAGGCACTCTGTCAACTGAGCCATCCTTCCAGCTCTTACTTCTCTCTTTACAAGCCCTCATCACATATTAATAATCCCCTGACGTAATATTGGCAGGCTACTTAGAATAGCTCATATGCCAAGAGCTCTATATGAGTCCTTCTTTAATAAAAAATGCATGTTTTCTATTTAGACTGTTTCCAGAGCAAGACTATATCATATTCCCCTCTTCGTCTCTAGCAGAGTGCATTCTGTCCTTCAAATATTGCCTGCATTGAAAGGATTTGTAAAAGCCAAATCCCCCCCAAAAAACATGTGTAACATTTTTAAAAAAAATGTATTCTCTTTGAAATGCCAGGAGAAAGAATTGACATGTGCCAAAGTAAAGAAATAACTATATATCAGAGCTGGCTCACGGTGGTAATCGCAGCACTTGACAAGAGGAGGCAGGAGGCTTTGGAATTCGATGGTAGCTTGGGGTACTTGTCAGGGAAATGCCTCAGAATCCAAGGGCTGGGGATGTAAGTGACTCAGTGGTAAAATGCTTGCCTAGCAGATGGTTAATAATGATTAGCAACTAGACAGGCTCTAGACTCACTTAACAGACAAGCCTCTGAGCATTCCCTTGAGGGATTACCTTGATTAGGCTGAGATGAAAGACTTCCCCTAAAGCTGGGGAGCACCATTCCCTAGCCTTGGGTAGCGGACTGCTCAGAGGGCTACCTGAGCATGAGGTGCATTGCTTTCTGCTTTCACACTTCAGTTGGGGTTTGACCAGCTACCCTGAGCTCCCACTGCCAGGATTTCCCAGTCGTGGGTCCTTGAACAGTGAGTCAAAAGAATTCCTTTCTCCCTTAAGCAGCTTTGGTCAGGGTATTTTAACAGAGTAAGAGAAACATGCATATGTCATGGATAACTAGGATTCTTACAAATTTAAGAACAGTTTATAAATATTAAAGACAGGCAGTTAACTAATATATCTTTACATGATTGTCCTTGTTAGGTTTTTCTGCTGCTGAGATAAAACAATGACCAAAAGCAAGTTGAGGAGGGAAGGTTTTATTTTAGTCCAGAAGCCAGAATCCATTAGCAGGCAGAAACTCAAGGCAAAAACTGAAGCAGAGATCATGGAAGAATGCTGCTTGCTGGCTTCTTTCTTATGCACACCCTACCCAGAGGTGGCACTGCCCATAGTAGGCTAGGCCCTCTCCCATCAATCATTAATCAAGGAAATTGCTCACAGACCAATACTGATAGGCAGTTTTCTAATTGAGAGTCCCTCTTCCCAGGTGACTCTAGTTTTGTCACATGAACAAAAATTAACCAGCCCAATTATGAAATACAATAGGAATTTCTGTAGGTTTATGCCAGTCATGGGCAGTGTCTGACTCCCAGGTTGTATGACGTGTTTGAAATAAATGTATTTGCCAATTGCAGAGGTTAGTATATTGGTATATAAGCCAAAGAATGAAAACAAAGAAACTCAGAGCAGTTAGTAAGTTAGGATCTTCCCCTACCCATGTCCCCTACCCAGGCACAATCCTCTCCAAACTGCTAACCCTCCACAGCATCCCAAGGAACTCTGATAAAAAAAATTGAGGCAAACACATCTAAATTGGCATCCCAAATGAATTCAATTTCACTTTTTTAAAAGTTTATGAACAGTTGAAATGTTGCAAAACTGACCATTTATTCCAAAAATAGATAAAACTACAGGTCATCACACAAATTTGTACACTATATAGTTCCCTAGAAGCCAAACACATGCAGCTGTAAAGTTATAATTTGGTTTTATCCTTCCAAAGTTATGATAAGCACACAGACATTTCTGGAAAAAGTTCAGAGAAAGTGAAGGCAAGCGCACTGTCCTTTGAGGACCCTGATGCCAGACACCAGTCTCTCTCAGTCCTAGCACGCCACACAAGGGTGCGTCCTAGAGGGAGCATGAGAAACATTACTCTGTATTGATGTCACGTAGAATGGCTTTCCTGATTTCCTCAGTGACTACAGCATGAGTGAGGCTGAGTTGGGGGTGGGGATGGGGCTGTTGCAATGCAGCCTGTTGGGCAAGGCACCCAAATCATCACCCAGTTCCAAGGCAGGACAGCTGCAGATTCCTTCCCATAGGCAAGAAGCTGTATAAACAGAAGACATGGCTACTCCAAAATATGGTTAAGCAGGTTTTTATTATAGATATGTGATGTGGGAAATCCTTCTGTGTATGTGTTGCTTTTCTTGTTTAATGAATAAAGAAGTTGCCTTCGGCCTGCACAGAGCAGAATAGAGGTAGGCAGAGAAAACTAAACTGATTGCTGGGAGAAAGAAACAGAGTCAAAGAAACACCATATAACCACAGCCAAGGACAGACACAGCTGGTACCTTGCCGATAAACTACAAGCCTTGTGGTAAAATATAAAATAATAGAAATAGGTTAATTTAAAATGAGTGAACTAGAAATATACATAAGCGAATAGGCCAAGTAGTGTCGGAAATAATATAGATTCTGTGTGGTTATTTTGGGGCTGAGCAGCCAGGAGCAAACTAGTAGCCTCCTACTACAGACTGAAGTACCAGCATGGTCAACTATATCCACGTAAAACCTGAGAAAGCTTAAAAAGAAATTCTAGACACACACACACAAAATAAAAATATAGAAAACAGAGCTTCCTCTGTTTACTGGTGGCGTGCCACAGCTCCTTTAAGAATGGTCTTCCTGATTCAGCAGTAGCAAAAGTAAAAAAAGAACACGGTTTCAAAAGGGCGGCTTCCTGGGCCATGCTGCCAGCACAAACTCTGGCTCTTTCAGGAGGCCGAGCATGAACTGAATGGGGTTTGTGAGCAGAGGCTTACAATCTGCTTAGTGGCGCAACATAGACCCACTGCATACCTGGAACTGGGGCAGTGTGCATGGATCGCAGAGTTGGTGAACATGCCTCTGCCATGTTGGACTGTGCGGAGCCAAAAGGCAAAGCAGCCTAGTAATGTCACTTAGCATTTTAAGAAGTGCTCCTAAACAGAAAAGGATTTCAGATATACAATAGGACAGTTTCAGACTCTAAACTAGATACAGTATGTTTAAAAAATGTACGTAGGCTTGGGGGAAAGAAGAAAGAGTAAAGAGACAGTAAATGTAATATAAAAGAGTACAGAGCATGAGCAAGGAACTCAGGACCGCGAGGGGTGCACCCACACACTGAGACAATGGGGATGTTCTATCGGGAACTCACCAAGGCCAGCTGACCTGGGTCTGAAAAGGCCTGGGATAAAAC
>NW_026067910.1:6347389-6362623 GCF_014885135.2 Alexandromys fortis | reverse complement strand
GTACAGGCAGCCATTGATTAAAGGAGTCAAGATAATAAAATAAGTATTAAACTCGTACAAAAAGTAATAGAGTAAGAAAAATAAGCCACATCAAGATGGAATATACACAGAGAGTCTGAATTATGAATATTATTGTGTTTTCTCTGACTATTTTGACTGTGAAGGAGCTAAGTACAGAGAGACATTTCATTGTATGGGCTGCTAAGCTAAACCAACATATATATGTTAAAGGTATCTTGATTTCAAAATTTGGGTCTAGGGATTTGTTGCTTTGGAAAAGAGGTTCTCCTATTGTTTCCACAGAAGATGAGAACCTATGAATTTCTTCCAGACTAATGTAGTTTCATAGACCAAGACCCTCAAAAGGTGGTTGTGAAGACCACCAAAAATACTTCACCAAACAAAAAGCAGGAAGTAGTTTGGAGAGAATTACACCCATATTCCCAAATACAGTTTATAAATGTTTGTTTATATTTAAATGGGGATATGCTATAGAGATTTGCATTGGTATGGACCTTGGTCTATTGATACGAATTTAAGGTCAATTTTGCTATTTGTATATTTCTGCTCTTGATCAAGGTATTGTGTTTGTGCAGCTCATTTAAAACTGCAATGTATAATTAAGAAATATAGGTTAATAGATAATCATCTATAATGGTCAAGCTTGTAGTCGTATTAGTTAGGTTTTCTAGATATACAGAGATATATTTCAGTTAGACAGATAATTTTAAAACCTTTCAAAGACCTTTGGAACACGACATTTAAAAAGTCTTAAAAACTGGGGATTTTTCATGATAATGAGACATGTGTGCTCCTGGCAGCACCAATTTATTTCAAGAAGACAATGGTCATCGAAGAGGCTCTTCATGGAGCCTCTAGCCATGTGGGCAAGAAATTGCTCTTGCCTGGAATGCTTTATGTTATGCTGTATGAACTGGATCTGCAGGACCCACAGAAAAATGACTACGGAAGCTGCCTAAAGAAGGTGTGATTGTCCTTCAGGGTTTCTGTTTCACAAAAGAGACTGCCAGACATTCTGCAAGATACAAAAGATATTGACTCACAAACTGCCAATATAGGCAGAACTGTCTTTGAAATTTCCTGCCTCATGGAAAAGTCTGCCAGATACTATGGGCCTATAGGCTGAAGATGGATGCCCTAATGGTACAGAAGAACTTTGGGCGACTATCCAGGTAGCGAGATGTATCTGTCAATTCTAGAGTTTTGGAAGTTGCTTACAATGCACTTCCTGTTAACTTAGGTAATATTATATCCTTTTGCAGTCTTTGATGGAGTTTAAGAGAAGATAGTTATAATTATAGTTTTCCTTACTTATAATAAAAGATAAAGTAGATATAAATAGTGTAATTATAATTCTTGCTTGATAACTGTATATGTGTTGTATATGTGTATATTTATTGGTTAATGAATAAAAAAAGCTGTTTTGGGCCTGCACAGGGCAGAATAGAGGTAAGCAGGGAAAACTAAACTGAATGCTGGAGAAAGAAGGTGGAGTCTGAGAGACACCATGTAGCTGTAGCCAGGGACAAGACGTGCTGGAACCTTTCTGGTAAACCATAAGCCTTGTGGTAAAATATAAAATAATAGAAATGGGTTAATTTAAGAGATAAGAGTGAGCTAGAAACATGCATAAGCTAATAGGCCAAACAGTGTTGTAAATAATATAGTTTCTGTGTGGTTATTTCAGGGCTGAGCAGCTGGGAACAAACTAGTAGCCTCCTACTACAGACATGAGGGAGAGAACAGCCAGAGGCATCTGGAAGAGTCCAGCACAGAGAGAGAAGGTAGATTGAACATGACAAGCAGACTGGACTTAGCCATGAACAAATTGGGGGGGGGGGGGGGAAATGAGACATGAAGAGATAGATGTACCAAGGGTGCAAGGCAAAAAATTAGGGAACATAGCTCAAATAGCAGGGTTATAAGGAGAATGACTAGCTGGGGGAGGATAAGCCCCTGAGTTGGAGGAAGTCTGGGGTGGGGGGAGGTGAGAAGAGGCCAGAAGAGTCTGAGCTCCCTACTGGTACTTGTGATAGTGGGGGAGCAGGAGGCCAGCATGAGCTTTGATATGCTAATAGGCATCACAGATCGCCTTTTGTCCCTTCTGCCAGTGAAAGGGGAAATGGTTCAGCTGGTAGAGGAATGCTGGCCTTTGTCTAACTGCCAGAATCTGGGGGAGATGGAGCTTCTCTTGGAAACTTCCCATCAAGCTAATAATTGTCTTCCTAGAGTTAAAAAGGAAAAGAGATAGCCAATGGGAACCCCTAAGACACCCTGGTTACACTAGCAAAATTCTCAGACTCCTTGGAGGATGCTAACCTGTCCCCTACACAATGTGTTACTGGGGTTGAACCTAGGGCCTTGCATGGGCTGCGATAGTGCTCTATCACTGGGTATATCCCTAGTCCTCTTCTTCACTTTTTATTTTAGGACTAGGACATTAGCTTGCTTAGACTGGCCATGAACTCATGATGTAGTCCTTGTGAAATTCTCCTGCCTCAGCCTGCGAACAGACAGCAAAACAGGCCTGCGTGCACAGGCTTGGTAGAATAGCATCTCTTCTTATGAAAACTTGTCTCCAGCCCATGTGTTCAAGCAGTAGGTAGGGTCATGTGCCACACACCAGCACCCTGTTCAGTGATGAGCCATGTGTACTGCTGTGTGTATTACTGCGGCCGCCTGAAATCAAGATCATGACGTCAAAGCATTCCCGCTTACAGTGATGCTGATAACTACAAGCATCCTGAGCTGGACGGGTGACTCAAGCCTGTGATGCCAGCACTGGGAGGCTAAGGCAGGAAAGCAAACAAAATAAAGTTAAACTTCTCGTCCTGTTCCTGGTATAAATAGAAGCAAAAAATAGACAGTTATGGACAGTGGATAACACTTGATGGTAGGTGATTGTTATCCATTCATGGACTTGCTACATCTACTTCATTTCAGAGTCTATTCCATGTGTGTCTATACGGTGAGCATGCATGCATGCCTGTATTTATTTCTTCAAAAACAAAAATCGTGATCTCATATAGTGTAAACTGATTTTGAACTCAGTATGTAGCCAAGGATTACCTTGAAATCCTGATTCTCCTGCTTGACCCCACACTCCCTCCAATGATGGACTAAAATCTTGGGCTAAATTAGTCATTCCTCCCTTAGAAACAAACACCCCCCCCCACCAGGCGGAGGTGATGCAAGCCTTTAATCCCAGCACTCTCCGCACTGCATAGGCAGGAGGATTTCTGTGAGTTTAAGGCCAGCCTGATCTACAGAGCTAGTTCCAGGACAGCCAGGGCCACACAGAAAAACCTTGTCTCAAAATAAATAAATACATACATACATACATACATACACACATACAGAAAAACCCTTCAAAAGAGGCCATGTTGAAGCCAGGCATAGTGGCACACATGTCTGTAATCCCAGAACTTGAGAGATGGGGACAGGAAGGCATTCAAGGTCCCATCCTCAGCTACCAGCAAGTTGTAAGCCACACTGGGCCACAGAAGTCCTTATCTCAGGAAACAAAACAAAACAAAATGCAACCCATGTTGAGCAACTGACTTGTACCATTTTGGCTTGTTTAAGCACATTCAGTGTTCACTAACAAACCTGCCCAGTGAAGTATTACTTCTCAATGAAGAAAGAAATTGTGAGATCCATTTAAGCTTTGAATCCTGGTTACTGGAAATCTACCACCACCAACGTAATAAGCCAATTAAACCAAATTATTAAATACAGGTTTAATCTGAGCAAAGCACTCCTGGGTGCCCTCAGGAGGGTAGGAAAGGCATCAACTTGGCAAATATGGCTACCAGGTCTCAAGTAGCCTATAGAATGGTCTTAAGCAGCTCCAAGGAGGAGGTGCTGACTTTTGCCTTTTTTTTTTTTTTTTTTCGGGGCTGGAGTTTGAAGAGGGCAGCTCCAGAAAATGG
Organism: Alexandromys fortis; assembly: GCF_014885135.2. Lineage (NCBI taxonomy): Eukaryota > Metazoa > Chordata > Mammalia > Rodentia > Cricetidae > Alexandromys > Alexandromys fortis. Next base: position 6,358,670 of record NW_026067910.1, on the reverse strand, counting down.
GACACCACTCGGTGCACTATTTGGAATGGGAAGAGTGAGACCTGAGTGTGGAATGAGGCCCCCAAGCTGGTGATCCCAAACATGCCAGCCCTTTTGGGTATATATGGACGCAAGTAGGGCTTCCATGTAAACATAAAGTGTGCTTCGAGTTCATCAGCATTAGGGAGAAGCAGAAAGCCCTAAAACTCTCAGCTCTATGGTCATTTCCTTGTCTCAGAATTCAGAGTTGGAAAGTTGCAGGCAGTCTGCTCCTAGACTGAACTCATTTGAACCGAAAAGAGGACCGTCCCAAGTCCCAGAATATTCACTAGATAAGGTTTTGTTTCCTGAATCAATAGGATAAGGAATTTGAGAAGGGAGATGGCTATGCTCGATGGGCTTTAAGATTGTAACTCTCTGTGGGAAAAACAGGGACTTTATTTTTTTTTTCATATTTATTGCATGCATGCATGCATGCATGTATGTATGTATGTACATGTATGTGTGCCTGGTGACCTCAGGGGTCAGAAGATTGATGTTTGTGAGTCACCCAGGTCCTCTGCAAGAGCAGCAAGTGCTCTTAACTGCTGAGCCATCTCTCCAGACCCTCACTCAGCGACTTTAAATACCACTATCCCAAATCAACACCCAGATATCCTTGGCCTTTCTCTGTCCCTTTCTGTGGAGGAAAACACTTATGTTCCACTTTTGTTCACCTCTTGAATTCATTATTATCAGAGTGAGAGGAGGGTCTTGTTAAATGATGCTTGCCTGTACTTCCGGCTGTACTTTACACTTAATTTTTAAGGGGGGGGGGTCCCCTATATTTAAACATTCAAAAAAGGATCCGGAGAGATGGCTCAGGGAAAAAATAGATTATCAACTCAAATGAGTACTCAGTAGCTCTTGACTTTGACCATTTTATTTATCACATAATTTTGACCATATTGGGTTTACTCTTTGTTGTAAGCAGTGTTCTTTGGAAAGCCTGTTTCCATTCCATGTCAGGTTCGGCCTTATCTTTCTAAAATTAGGGCACACACTTTTTATAGATGTGTATTGGTGGGGGACAATTCTGTATTCTGTCAATTACATTTTAAATAAATGCTGATTGGCCAGACAGGAAGCAGAGGCGGGGAAATGAGAACAGGAGTATTCTGGGAAGAAGGAAGCTCCCTCAGCAGTCCTGCCCAGATCAATGAAGAGGCAGGATGTGACCTGCCCAGCTGAAAAAGGTACTGAGCCATGTGGCTATCATAGATAAGGATAATGGGTTAATACAAGTTATAAGAGTTAACAAGAAGCCTGAGCTAATGGGCCAATCAGTTTATAACTTATGGAGATCTCTGTGTGATTTTCTTTGGGACTTGCCAGCTGTGGGAACTGGGCAGGACAGAAACCCCAACAAACCGGCCCATATGTTACAGTGTATTGATGTGGGAGTGTCATATATCAATCTGTTGATTTCATTGGTTAAGTTATAATAAACCAACTGCTTGGCCTCATGGCTTGGAACATAGATGGGAGGAGTAAACAGAATAGAATTCTGGGCGGAAGAGGAAGTGAGGTCAGACTCTGCTCTGCTCCCGGAGAGACTCTGCTCTCCGGATCACAGACGCCATACTCAGCTCTCCCGGGTAGACGCGATAGCTCTGCTCTCTGAGGCACACGCTATGAAGATGGATGTAGGCTAGAATCTTCCCGGTAAGCGCACCTTGGGGTGCTTACACACATTATTAGAAATGGGCTAGTCCAGGTGCGAGAATTAGCCTGTAAGGGCTAGAGTTTATGGGCCAAGCAGTTCTTTAAATGAATACAGTTTGTGTGTTGTTATTTCGGGCGTGAGCTAGCCAAGCAGCTGGGGTGTTGGGGACGCAGCCCCGCCGCCGCTTCTTATTTCAACAGTGTATAGCATGAATAATAAAAACCCAGAAACAGATACTGGGGTTCAACCTGAAAACCAGAAAAGCAAAGCAGCCAAGCCACTAGACAAATCTTACCTCTACCAAGGCTGGGCAACTACAGAATACACCTCTCCCTCTCCTCTCATTTTATATTCCCTCTAGTGTTGGAATTAAAGGCGCATGACTCCCTAGTACTGGGTGTTTGGCTGGAAGCATCACTCCAGTCCCCCGTATCCATATACCCAAAGAGTCTGGAATGTTTGGGTGGAGAGTTCCATCCCAAGCCCCCTCCTCTAGGAGTTGCCTCAGTCCAGACTCCATCCCTGAGAAAGCCCGCCAAATGGTGGCCCCTCCTCAGAGATGCTCAAGATCACCCCCACAGGGTATTTAAACTGCCCCCAGAGAACAAACATGTGGTTTTCCAATCTTCCTTCCCTGTCTCCTCTCTGGGAGCTGGAAAGCCACACAGGAGCGCTGGTATCCATTAAGCCTGGGCCTTTTCTAATTTGGTTTGATTTGGTCTGATCCGGATTGTTGTATAGTTATTGTGTCATTATTGTGTGGTCGGAGAGGGTTATTCAGACATAAAAAGTTTTCACTGGATTAAAGGTATGGGCCAATGAGAACTACTGAGAACCCAAGAACAATGGCAATGGGTTTTTGATCCTACTTCAGGTACTAGGCTTTGTGGGAGCCTAGGCAGTTTGGATGCTCATCTTACTAGACCTGGAAGGAGGTGGGTGGTCCTTGGACTTCCCACAGGGCAGGGAACCCTGATTGCTTTTTGAGCTGATGAGGGAGGGGGACTTGATTGGGGGAAGGGAAGGGAAATGGGAGGCGGTGGCGGGGAAGAGACAGAAATCTTTAATAAATAAATAAATAAATAAATAAATAAATAAATAAAAAAGAAGCAAAAAAAAAAAAAGGTGTTGGCCATCACCACCTGGATTTGTTTCTGCGGTGATCTTGTGTAGCCCAGGGTGACCCTGAACTCAGAGATCCATCTGCCTCTGTCTCCCAAATTCTGGGATTAAAGATGTGTGCTACCACTGCCTGACCTCTAGTGGCTTAGCTTTACCCTTCTGATCTCTAGGCAAGCTTTATTTATTAAAACATAAATATCACTATGGATCTGGAGCTCTCCACTGTCAGTGCACTGAAACCTGTCACCAAGTCCTCCTTCACTGCTGCCTTTTTTCCTTTTTTTCTCCTTCTGAGTCTGGCCTAGAACTTGGTAAGTAGCTGGGCCCCCCCCCCCCCCCCCCCCCCCGCTTCCCACCCCATACCCAATGTGTGCAGTGACCCAGCCCCAGGATGCTAAGCAATCACTTTACCAACCAAGCCACATTCCCAGTGCTGCGACCTCTCTTCTCATCTGTGGGACGGGTCACCGGGATAGAACATTCACGAGATAGGCAGAAAAATCAGGGAAGCTTTCACTTTCACTTCTTGTGGGTACCTGGGAGCCCTGGATCAAGGGAAGAGCTGAATGGAACAACATTGTAGCCTTTATCACCAGACAGGAAAACCAAGTCCTCACAGACCCAGGCCAGGGAAGCAGGAGCTGGTGCATCCCGCTGGCTATCACATCAGTGGCTGAGAGGGGAAACCCTTGGTTGGTTTCCATGCAGGAATAAAGCAGAGCTGTGTTACTAAGAATCAACTGTGTTACTAAGAATCAACTGTGTTACTAAGAATCAACTGCCTGCTCCAGGCCAGGCCTGGAACAGTCCATGCTTTGGCAATGTGTACAGCAGCCCACAGCTCTTCTCTATAGGCTGCCTCGTCCTGGCCTGGCAATGAGAGTGAGGCTAGAAGCAGTCCCAGACCCAGATCGTTTCTGGTGGGTAAGTGGCTCTTTTCTAAGCTGAATAACTACGTCACTATGGGTGAAAGGGTCCCATGCATAACATTAAGAACGCAGTCCCCTCCTTCCCTACTATATAGTCAGTGTCAGTGTGGGGGGGGGGGGAATACGGGCACCAAATGAAAACCTACAAACCTACTTCCTTCGAGGTTTGTCATAAATTAAAAGGAACAACAACAAAAAAGCCTCCTCAAACCCCTCATTAGTCCCTGGGGCCCCTTCTGAACTGGGTACATAATTTTCAGGACTGATAAGAACATGCCTGGTGGGGCTCAGTGGCCTTCCTTGGGAACACCACTGGCAGGGCTAGCCACAGGCACACTATCTGCTGGGGAAAGTGGTCCCCGGTGAGGCCCAGCTCTGTGCCGAAGGGCATGCTGATAAAACAATCACCAGAAATGCAGGAGCTGCAGGGAGGGCTCTACCCATTTCTCATTTGGTTTTCAATGCAGTCGAACGGCAGGATTTGTCCAGGCTTGCTAATTGCAGCAAGGTCATTGTACAAAATTATAGAATTTTCAGGGCCATTTTCTTTGAAAAGGAGAATTAGCATAAAAAAGGGATACCCCTGGAATGTGCCATTAAAACCGTAGTCACGAAATTTTGGTCTCTGATTCTCAGACAAAAATCAGTTAAGACGTGACAAATGAGTCAGACAGACGCCCAGACAAAGGTGCAGCTGTCCCTGGGGTTCAGGGACACAAGAGTAAGAAATGTCTCCTGATCAGCACAGCGCCCTACCGAGTCATTCTTCACAAAGGGTGGCAACTGAATCACAGTGTTTCCAAGGAAGTAACTCCTTCCCCGTGGAGACGATGCTTATGTTAATGAAATACCTAGAGGGGAACACTTAGGCAAATCCAGTCTTTTAAGTGTTGGAAATTCTTTTCAAGGTTCTGTGTTTTTAACCTCCAAACGCTGAAGGATTTTACTGTTCACTTCTGAGTACCTGTGAGAACTATTTGTGAAACAGTAGCTTCTGGGCTTGGGTTTTCTCCTTTTGGAATTTTAAAAAAAAAATCAAGAATCATAAGGACAAGATGCTATTACAGTACGCTAAATACCTGACGTTCTGAAAACTTAGAAATCTTATTTATTTTTTTCCCATTACAGGGTTTCACTGTGTTGTCCTGGCTGTCCTTGAACTCAGAAATCTGCCTGCCTCTGCTTCCCAGAGCTGGGATTAAAGGCATGTGTTACCACCACCTAGCTAAAATCTAGAAATGAGTCAAAAAAAAAAAAACCTATTTGTTATGTCCTACTTTTTCCATTTATTTGCTCTTAGTGCAATAAAAACATTAACAGTAAATGTTCTATTATAGCACTTGTAAGCCACTGGCAATGGTTAAAAATATATGTTGGGGGTGGGGTACAGGAAATATAGACCAATCTTTGAACTTCCTGGTTTCCCTACCACTCAAAGCACAGAGAAAAACAGGATTCCTCTAACTGACTGCTGCTTCCTTCCTCCACAGGCCACAGGGCTTCCCACAGCAATCCTATCAGGAAACTCCCAGCCTCAGCTTGGAGACCCGATGAAGTACCCATTTCCTCCAGCAAGAGCCACATAAGAGCTACAAACCTGCAGTGTAACACACAGGCCAAGAGCTCAGACGGCCTTTCTGGTGTTGAATTGGTATGGTATGGTGCTCAATTAAGGGCACACTCTTAGAGTCAAATGCCCACTTGAATCCCAAGTGCTAGGTGAGCATGAGCAAGTTCTCGGCCTCTTTGAACTTCAGCTTCCTTCTGCACAGTGGTTAGTGACAGACTCGAGAACAGGGCACTCCCACAGCTGTGTCCTGAGTCCTGTGTCATGGATTTCCACACAGTAAGTGAAGCAAAGACATCTGCAGCCGGGCAATGTCAAGTGGGATTCCTCCTCTGATGTGAATGCAATGACATTCAAATTTCTCTTTTGTAAGAAGCCAGCTTTACAGATTTGCTAAAACTCAAACTGCAAGGAAACATTGCATCTGCAATGGTGGAGTTATACTACTCAATGGAAAAAGAGGGATGAAGGGTCCTCCCAGCTCAAGGACGCCCACTCCCCAGTACCTCAGGTAAAGCTGAAATGACTGCCCCATAAATCTGAAATAGGTTCAGAGCACAGAGTGCAAAATTGGAGCTGCAGGACATCAGAGAGCTTTCTAGAACGGGTGGCCCTGGACTGGTAACTTAACAGGTGAGGGGGGGGAGGGGAGGTGGGCGCATGTATATATTAGAAGGAACCAGAGGGGAGGTGGGCGCATGTATATGTTAGAAGAAACCAGAAAACCTGGGAAGAGGAAATAGCAGCAAATATAAAGAGCCTGGAGTGAAAGAGCCCTGAATAGGTTGGGAGCTGGTGAGTTTGAAGGACCTTGCTTATCAAGGACTCTCTTGCCTTGGGCAAGCAATTTCGGAAGGAGAGACTGGAGAACGCAGGTAGCCAGCCCCAACATTGTAATACTGTAACAACTTCCTTATTCTTAAGTCCTTCAATGCCCCAAAGGGTCACAGCCAGCTTTTTACCCTGGCAGATCCCTCAGTTTCTGAAAGTCTCCCTGACTGTGCTCCCCCTCCCCACCATGTATGCTAATAATAAGCATCCTCCTGTCTGTCTTTTTCAGCCACCTCAGAAATCTAACAAGCATTTGAGAAAAAAACAATAGGTATAGAGATGGAGGTGGGGTTAAGGAATAAAACTACAAAGTAGACTAGAAAGTAAAAAGCCTGAATTCCACATACCAAGTTCCTGTAGATTGTAGAACACAACATTATTTATTTACTTATTTGTTTTTGAGACAGGGTTTCTCTGGGTAATCTGACTGTCCTAGAACTCTAATCTGCTCGCCTCTGCTCCCAAGTGTTGGCATTAAAGGCATGTGTCACCATGCCCTGCACAGAAATACAACACATTTTAAATAAGAAAATATTATGACAATGTTTAATAACTAGATAATCCTAGATGGCCTAGAAACCAGATGGGCTGGCAAGGAGGGAGGAGGTGGGAACTTTTCCAAGAAGAAATACAGGTTAATTACCCCGTATTTGAGTGTCTGAGGCTGGGAAGGCTTTTGCATCCTGGTATTTGTATAGATTTTATCAGCTTAGCCTTTCTAATGTCAAACCTAGAACCTAAAAGTGCTCTGAAATCCAAAACTTTTTAGAATCTTATATTTACTTGTGTGTGGGTGCAGATGCACACTGTGCATGCCATGCCCAAGGCAGACGCTGAGCCTTCCCCTTGATTGCTCTCCACCATACATACTGAGTCAGTGGCTCACATGATCCCAGACCTTGCAGATTCAGCTTGTCTAGTTAGCCAGTCTGCTCAACCTTGCCTGCTACGTATGGGGATCATAAGCGGGCTGCCACACGCTCACCTAGCATTACCAATTACATGGGTTCCGGAGATGTGAGCTCTGGTCCTCAGGCCCTGATGGTATACTGTTTGCCTGCTGAGCCATCTCCCCAGCCCATCCTATCTCATCCTCTGGGTCATGTCAGAGAATACGAAGCTCCTGAACCGTAGAATTTGGGATCTGGATTTTAGATTGAGATGCTCACTCAAACTATGTTTCAAAGTAAATGTATTCAGTCCCTGAAATGAGCAGTTTCTACTATTTTAAAGACATACATAAATATGAGAGGCTTTTCATCTTCTGAAAGATGGCATCCCCTTCCATCTGGGACTTGTCAATGTCTCATTCTACACTGTTCTACTTAAATAACAGCAATGCGCTTATTGGAAGAAATTCTGCTTGAAATAACTTAGAATAGGTACAGTTTTGATTAGAAAAAAAATCCCATTGGAGAAGACATTGATAAGGAGGCAAATGGTGATGCTGCCATCATAATTCACATTTTGGAAGCACACGCTACTCGCAGACTCTGATGTTGAAAAGTTACTGTCTATTAATTATATTAGTTTAGTTTCTCTTCACTAGCTTTTTTTTTTTTTTTTTTTTGATTTTTCGAGACAGGGTTTCTCTGTAGCTTTTGGTTCCTGTCCTCACAGAGATCTGCCTGCCTCTGCCTCCCGAGTGCTGGGATTAAAGGCGTGCGCCACCACCGCCCTCTTCACTAGCTTTTTTGAGACTGGGTTTGATAGTCTAGCTGGCCTCAGACTCCCTTTGTAGTTGAGGATGACCTTGAACTCTGATCCTTCTGCCTCTACCTACTATGATTAAGAGCACTCACTACCAGGCTGAGCTAAAGATGACTTTAGAAGGTGGTACTGTGTTAGGTGTGGTGGGTCTTGAATGCATACTCAAAGCACTGGGGAGGCTGAGGCAATGGGATTGCTCAAAACCAAAATGGGTGAGTTCAAAACCAGCTACAGTAAGTTCCAGTCTAGTTTGAGTTACAGTGAGATTCTGTCTTAGTACAGACAGACAATGATAGATCGTGCTGGTTAAAAATGCAGTATCTGAATTTAATCACAAGGGACATCAAAGCAACCTAAACTGACAGACACTGTACAAAATAACTGGGTAGCACAAAAGACAAAGACAGACTGAGGAACAATCCTTGATTATAGCAGACCGAGGAGCCACGGCTGCCAACTGCTTCCCGATCCTGAATATTATCCAGCATTCTTTCCTTCCTTCCTCTTCAGACAGGGAGGGTCTCTGGCTGGCCTGGAACTGGCTATGAAGACCAGTCTGGCTTTTAACTCACAGAGTCCTGCCCTGTCACTGCCGCTGTGCCAGCATTAAACACATGTCTGTGACACCATGTCGGGCTTAATCGACGGTTGCAAATTTTTTTACTACTTCCAAAGCATTTAGCAGGGTCAGCTTCTTAACTCAGCCACACACATAAAAATACTGCGCCGCTGGTTTGGTTTTTGGTCAACGTTGACACAGCTACAGTTATCTGAGAAGAGGGAACAATTGAGAAAATGCCACCGTATAACCAACCTGTAGGAAAGTTTGTAAGGGCATTTTCTTATTGTCTGATATGGAAGGGTCCAGCCACTGTGACTGGTACCACCCCAGGGCAGGTAGTCCTGTAGTGTATAAGAAAGCAAGCTGAGCAAGCCATGGGGAACAAGCCAGTTCCTGCCTTCTTGATGTCGTGCCCTGACTTCCCTAGGTTGAGAGTGACCTGAAAGGTGTAAACTGAAATAAATCCTTTCTTCCATACGCTGCTTTTGGTATTGCTTTTTGTTTTTTGTTTGTAAATCACATCAGTGACAGAAACTGGTACAAGGTTCATGGGGTACTGCCTGGACAGACCAGACCATGTATGGGGGAGAACCGTGGAAGAACCTCAGAGCACTGGCCTGGAAAAGCCACTGAGCCTTCCTTCATGGCTTTGTGAGCTGGGAAGACAAGGATACTGAGAGAAATGTAAACGATAGAGGCCTGGTTTGTGAAGTTTCAGAAGGTCTGAAAGTTCTTGAGATTCTTATCAGGGCCATTTGATATTAAATTAATCATCTGTGGTTCTAGTCAGCAGGGGCAGAAGAATCGCTGTGACTAACAGACCAGAACCACTAATGTGAACTTTGCTTTGTAGGCTAATCGAGACTGTTCGGCTGGTGCTGAAGAATTGGATGGGGTTCTAAGAGACCAGTATCACCGAGGGGGAACCTTTGGGTAGTGTTTTCCCGGGTCAGCACTCAGAATGTGAGGTCCAGAGGGGGCCCTGACTGTTCCTGCATTAGCAGCTGAGTATGTAATGTGAACAGAGTTTCCCAGGTAGTGCTGGCTTTAAAGGCATGAAGGAGCCATGGGGAGAAGGTAAGGCTTGGCTTCAGGTGGAAGGATCAGAGCTCCTGAGAAGAACCCAGGAGAGGTGATCAGTGAAGGTACAGCCCAGCTGCAAGAGAGACTCAGAATCTGAGATGCCAGTACCATGGACCGGATCACCAACGACAGCAGATCGCGAAGAGGAGCCACAGCTGTGGAGTAGCATCAGCTCGGGCCGTGCAGACAAGCTGTGTGCTGCAGAAGATGGAGCTGGAGGTGACTCAGGCCCTTCGCAGCCCAGAGAACAGGGAGTGGGTCCAAGGTATCAGATGCTGTAGTTTTTATCTATTGGACTTTGGTCTTTCTTTGATTTGGTTGTGACTGTGACCTGGTTCTTCATTCTTGGATTAAGAAGGTATTTAAGTCTATCTTTTTTCTTTTGTTTTGTCTTATAAGAACCCACAGTTGAGACGTTGTATATTTTATTTATATTTCTTAATGATTTTATGAGTACCTGTTTTGTCTGCATGTCTATCTATGCATCCTGTATAGGCCATGTGCCCACTTGGTGCCTGAGAAGGCAGGAGGGAGTCAGATCCCCTGTAATTGGAGTTACAGATGGTTGTGAACCACCACGTGGGCTCTGATTACCAAACCTGGGTCATCTGTAAGGATGGCCTTTAACTCCTGTCCTCCAGCCTCCACCTCCCAAGCACTGGGACTACAAACCTGTGCTGCCCTACCATCCATCCCCCCCACCTCACAGACTTTGTTTACATCATTGGTTCTCAATCTGTGGGTCATGACCCACTGGCAGTTGAATGACTCTTTCATGAGGTCACCTAAGACCACTGGAAAATACAGATATTTACTTGTTATTCATAACAGTAGCAAAATTACATTTACGAAGTAGCAGCTAAATAATTTTATGGTTGGGGGTCCCCACAGCTTGAGGAACTGAGTTAAAGGTCTCAGTGTTAGGAAGGATGAGAACCACTGCTTCAGATGACGGAAGAACTGGCACAGCCATATCTGATGGGAGTGACAGAAGTCATAAAGCCAGCATGGCTGTTTGACAAAGATCCAGCAAAGCGGAGCCACATGATGGCCGCCATACCGCCACTGGTTTTCATCTCCACTTGTTGCATACTTGGGAGACTTTGAATATTTGTACAATTTGAAAAGATTGGATTGATAGAAATTTTCTTATGAATCGTTTTTGCCTTCTCCCAGGAATGCTGTTTCTAAGCTTCCCCAGGATAGGACAGTCCTGGGCATACTATTTCCCTCGCTTTAGGGAGCTCTCCTTATCTACTTGAAGTTCTTCCTTATGCATTGGAGGTTGTGACACACTTAAAGAAGAGGTCACTTTATGAGGCTATGAGATGTTTTTAAAACATCTGTCCTTGTAGTTACTTGGGAACAAGATAATCAAAACAAAATAAATTTTAAAAGGTCAACAAGATTCTTTGGGCTAGAGGAGTTGACCACAGTTTAGATTTCAAGTCTCTTCCCACTACACTCAACTATGTGGTATATACAGCAACAAAGTTAGATTAGCTTATAAGTCTCAGTATAAGTCTCTGTGTAGGACAAGAATCCAGTCAGGCAGTGATGGCACACGCCTTTAAACCCATCACTCGGGAGGCAGAAGCAGAGAATCCCCGTGACTTGGAGGTCAATCTAGTCAGTCTACAAAGTGAATTCCAGGACAGCCAGAGCTGCTACATGGAGAAACCCTATCTCCAAAAGAAGAGGAAGAGGAGGAGGAGGAGGAGGAGGAGGAGGAGGAGGAGGAGGAGGAGGAGGAGGAGGAGGAGGAGGAGGAGAAGAAGAAGAAGAAGGAGAGG
>NW_026067910.1:6315758-6347168 GCF_014885135.2 Alexandromys fortis | reverse complement strand
AAAAAAAAAAAAAGAATCTAAAAATGTAGATGACAAGATTTGGTCTTTGGTCTTTGGTCAAGAGTTTTGTCTTTGGTTTCCAATGGTCTAACTCCAAGCTATCTAGGGCTTAGGGTCAAAAGGCCATCATGATAATGATAGTACTTTCCTGACAAGAGCAACTTAGAGGAGAAAGGGTTTTTTTGGCTCACATTTCAAGGGAAGTTGGGCAGCAGGTGAAAGGGTTTTTTGGCTCACAGTTCAAGGGAAGTTGGGCAGCAGGTGCTTGCATGAGGCAGCTGGTCACATGACATCCACAGTCCAGAAGCAGACAGTAACAAATGCTCCGGCTTGCTTTCTCTTTTTAGTCAGTATGTAGTTTGGGTGAGTCTTCCCACCTCAAGGAATTTTCATGCCCAGAAACTTGTCACCAAGGTGATTCTATATTCTGTCGAGTTAGCCAGGTACTAACCAGCAAGACAATTAGCATCACAGGCATAAACAGAGTACCCATAGCACAAGAAACTGAATTTCAAAGGTTATTAGATAGGGAAATTCCCTTTGCACTGTTGTCCTTTCTCCTGAAAACTGACTTCTGTCTTACCCACAAATCCATCCCTTCACTTCACCCACCTCTGCACTCATGTTCCCCATATTGGAAGGACCTGCCTGACCACCCCACTGACATGACCATAAAACAGGCTGTGTAGGATTCCATCTCTTTCTTCCTCACCACCTGTCATGTTATAAACACAGTTGTCTTCTCCCCAGGGAGACTCTCCATGAGAGGAATGTTGTTTGTTCACTGAATATAATAACCCAGTTCCTCATAGAACGTCCGAGTCACAGCCACTATTCAATAAGCGTTGGCCAAATAATGAAGGTATGTGTTAGCCAAATGCCACATTTCTGATTCTGTTTCCAGCAAGACAGAGATTTGAGCTAATCTTCGAGATACACGCGGCAGACGTTTAGTATCTCCTTCACCGCCTCAGTTTATGAAGCAGGAGGATCTACGTCACCCTGCAGAGTTTACAGAGCGAGTTTCGTCTCCCCTCTTGCAGGCTGTCTGTGCTGCTCACCAACACACTGCTTGCCTTTCTCTCACCTCAGTTTTTCCAGGCTTACAGAGCCCCACCCCTCTTTCCTTACCGTACTGATCTGTGGGGCTGGTGAAGAGAAGGTAGTCGGAAGTGCAGGTCTTGGACTCGATGTTCAAATCTCCCAACCTCAGAATGAGTCTCTTCCCCTTCGGGACCATGATGGTCCTTTCACACACAGTATGATTGGGATAAGTCCCCGGGTAATTCTTAGATGTCATCGTGCCGCTGTCCTGAGAGGTCACTATGTGCCCACAGCCATCACCTGGTAAAGAAGAATGAAAGAATTAAGTACAGCCGATTGCTATCGAGATCAAGAGTCTTCTGCACTCTCCAAGTCAAGTGTTTCTCTTTTGTTTTTTCCCTGAGAGAAGGAAGGGCTAAACAATGATGAAGGGAAAGTGAACTGTGCTGCTGCATCTTGCTTCACCTTCTTTGGTTCCCAGTGTCATCTGCTGAACTCGCTGGGTCACGTTTGTGCTCTGAATGAGAATGCACAGACCTTAGGAAACACACTGCTTGCTCTCCTGGTCACCCATCTGTCTGCCATCTAAACCTGCTCAAAAGGCCTTGGCCTTTGTCACACATTGGTCAATCCACCCGAAAGCCAATGAATAATAATTTATAGCTTACTTCAGAGAGCTGCCGCTGAGTGGAAGAACATGCGCATACAAGATGCCCCTGGCAGAATTTAGACTAATACAGACAGGATTTTGTTTAGGTGCAAATCTCTTAGCTGAACAACCATTCCATATTTACGCCTCAATTACTGTGACAGTCACTGATCCAAAGATTTCTCATAGACTCAGGATATCATAACACGCCAAGGCTTTACTGTGGAGTGCTTGGAAGATGCAAGACATGGTATTAACTACTGGGAAATCATACAAAGCCAGCAAGAACCTGAGTCCCTCATTTGATAGCTAATTCTAAGTCTGCTCTCAACTTTCCTAAGGCTGCAATTCTTTAATACAGCCCCTTGTGTCGTGGTGACCCCCACCATTATTCTGTTCCTACTACATAACTAATTTTGCTACTATTATGAATTGTAATGTAGATATCTGATATTCAGGATATCTAATATGTGACCCTCAAAGGGGTCATGACCACAGGTCAAAAACCACTGATCTAGGTGATACGTGCTATACCAACAATCCTAAACACACCCGGTGGTAGTGGCGCCTGCCTTTAGTCCCAACACTCAGGAGGCAGAGGCAGAGGCATAGGATCTCTGTGAGGTCAAGGCCAGCCTGGTCAACAAAGTGAGTTCCAGGACAGCCAGTGCTATTACACCACCACCACCCAAAAAAATCCATAACACAATGCTAAAGGAGCATAAAGGAGAAAGGTATGAGAATATAATTTCATGAATTCTATAAACAATTTGCTAAAAGAAGTTAACTTTAGCTTATTTTGAATAGTGAAGCCCACCAATTAACTAACAGACCACACCAGCTGATAAGTAACCAAATGAAATAGCACAGCACCTGTATCTAATGGCAGGTGAACCAAGCCAGCTGCAAGGTGAATGGATGACACCTGCTTTTGAGCTGCACACCAGCTGAAGTTGGTGAGGTGTAGCATAAAGAGACGGAGCTCTGTTGGTAGAACCTGCCAGACGCACAAGAAATGGATTCACTCCTGAATACCAAACTAAACAGAACAAACAAAAACCCAAACAAATTAAGGAAGGAAGACTCTCAGGCAGCCAGAAGGGAGAAATTTGTAGGGAACCTAGAGGAATTCTCTGGGGCATTAAAACAAGAGTCTCCACAGTCTGGCGCTCTCCCATGGAGGATACTCCCCCAGAATCTGGATGGCCCTTCATTCCTAGACTTTCCCCATTGAGGAGGGTTTGCCCAAATTCTTCCTTCATTCTAGATCTCCCCTGCCTGCTCCGCAGTTTTTACCCCCAAGTGATTAAAAATGAAACACACTTTAAAGGCGCTGCATAACTCCAGAACCTCAGCAGCCAATGCTGAGGGCCAGGAGGGAGAGCCTGACCAGAAAAAGCAGATTGGTGTTAGCGGAACAACAGGTGAAGCAGTGCCAGAGGAAATGCCAGGCTGTTAAGGTAAAAACACCCCCAAAACCTGGAAATTTAGGTAGAGAAGTTGGTGGGGGCAGAACTTTCCGAGGATGGAGTTAATGAAGGAGTATGAGAAACCAAGTGCGGTAACACCCTCCTTTAATTCTAGCACTCAGGATGCTGAGGCCATAGGGCCCTGAATTCAAGGACAGCTTGAGCTACTTAGTGAGTTCAAAGACAGTGTGGGCTCTATATCATGACCCTGCCTAAAACACAAAAACAAACAAGACAACAGGTGTCAGAAAAAGATGATTAGCCTAGCTGGATACTGCTCCGAGACTCAGAGTTGGGGACGAATCCCACAGAGGAAGGCTGAGAGAGGGAAGGAAGAAGGAAATGCCTCGGGGTTTACATAGCTACACAGGAAAGATAAGAGGAGACAAAATATTGGATGTTTTGAGTCCAAGTGGCCGGAAGGCTAAGGCTGACGCAGACAGGAAGGCAAATACAAGGCGTCACTTGGGTTGGCACCTTTGGGGCAATAGCTAAATTCCCTCGGCTCCGCAGCAGTTACAAGTATAAAATTGACGGTTACCCAAGGGAGAGGCAGATTACACAATGGCATAGAGTAAATAGGGCTTTGGTTTAACATTTGAATTATTTGTTTGCTTTCAAAGGTTTTAATAGGAAACTAAATTTATAATTTATCTAGAAAACTAGAAGTCATGTCGATCACATGAATAGATATTCTCACAAGTCAAGAGAAATTATTCCTGCTTAACTAGGCGAGCACCCTAGATCTCTGTTACTCATTTTTATCCCTTGCCCTACCATTGAGCACCCAGCAAAATCAGGCCTGGGTTAGCGAAAACAACCAGACATAATGACCCACTCTACGTGCAGCTAAACCTCACAGCCACCAAGAAGCAGTGTGGCTGCATTCGAATGTGCTCTCTCTTAGTTGTGTGCGCTTCTTCTCTAACAAGATAGAAAAATGTTTAAAGATAACACAGGGCTGGTAAGAAGGCTACCGACTCTTCAAAGTTGTCTGTCATACATACACACACACACACACACACACACACACACACACACAGAGAGAGAGACGGATGGATGGGGTGACTTCATACACACATAAATTATTTTTAAGAAAACACAAAACTGGAGGGCATGATGGCACCTACAGCTCGGCATCCTAGAAGCAAAGGCAGAAGATCAGGAGTTCACAGCCAGCCTGAGCTATGCAGTATATAAAATGAGGAACAAGCTAGGTATGGCTCACACCTATCATCCCAACTGTGGAGGCAGGGTGCAGAAAGGTTTATACAAATTCAAGGTCAACGCTGTCTACATAGTTAATTCTAGGCCAACCAGGGCTATATAGTGAGACCCTATTTAAAATTAATGAATTAAAAAGACGAGGGACAGTTTTATGAATCAACCTCAACATGATTATTATATTCAACAATTGCATCTTTTAAAGGGTGGTGACAATACAATGAAAATCCCCAAGGCATCATTTTATTCAAAGCCCTCATGTTACTTCCTTCCGGTCATTTATGCTCTTAAGCCCAAGAGGAACTGTCACCCAGTGGTGCTGCAAATGGGCTGCACCTCTAGACATCCCCATCATTGCTGTGTGAGGGACCTGGGCTTCTTGGAAAGATAGCCCTTCCTACTGTCATTCAGGGTGAATATCTGCATCGCAGAAGTGTGGCTTCACTAAAATGCTAGGAAGCCTGGGGGTGGGGGAGGCTGCACACTTCCTCTGGCATCTGAAGGTGGGCTGGAGGATTTGCTGCTGCAAATGTTGCTATCAGCTTATCTGTATTAAGTCAGCAAACTCATCCATTGTCTTTTGACAGTATTGCTGACTTCAAATGACTGAGTAGAAAAATGCCAGGAGAAAATAGAATGCCACCGTGCAAGAGAAAATGGCGACACTATCGTGTGCTAAGTGAGACAAGCCAGCCCTCAGAAATAGAATATAGAAATAAAGGTTCCAGGAACATAGAAATATAAAGTTGTAAGCCCAAACACGTTTTGGAAGAAAAAAAAATAAAGCTGGCAGCCAGCCACTGTTAACCTTTAACAAACACTTTCTGCATAAGAGCAGATATCTTGGCAGCCACTGTGTACAGATGTGAACCTTTAACAGCTGTCTCCTATCGCTCAGCTTCCCAGCTAGGCAGATCGTGCAGACAAAGGTTGGCTTCTATATTCCCTTAATTTTTAACTGTCCCCCTATGTGACTCTACTCTCTGTCTTGCATTCTTTCAGGGACAGTGAGAAGAGGCTGAGTCAGCACAGGCCTTCTCAAACATTCTAAGTTAACACACTATAACCAAAAGCTGTAAAACTTAAGCCTGACCCCAAAGTTGTAAAAGTTTTTTGACCCACACCTGGTGCTAGATTTTACTAGTAGAGGCCCCAAACCAGTCCCCATTGCCATAGCTACAGAAGCCCGATCTCTGGCTGTGGTCACAGTTATAGCTGATAAACTTTGTGTAGCCCACGGTTATTTTTTTTTTCCTGTTTCTGGAATAAAGCTTGCTCTGGTCTGACAGACTTTGGTGGTCTGCCCACCATCGTTGCATGACCCCAGGCCCAACAGTAATAAAGTCAATGTTTAAGGAAACTAATAAAATCAAAACTTTATGATTACATTCTTCTTCACAGAGCGTTGGGGTTGCTCTCCCAGGCAGAGAGAGCTGGTGCAAGACTTGAGTAAGCGGTGGCAACGGGATTAAACCGCCACCTGCCCAACTTCAAAGGGAAGAGGAGAAAGGGAAGGAGGAAGTCTTGCTGCAGGGAATCTGTCAGCTCTTCAAACGGGGCTGCAACAAAATGTTTATCTGCTCCTTCCTTTGAACTGGAATTTAGTTGCCCAAGCGCAGGGCGAGCAAGCTAGCATCTTTCCTTTTCCCCAGCAGGAAGCTGCCAATCCACTACAGAATATTTACCTCACGGTGGTCCCTTCACAAGAGGTCTATATGTTCTGGCTATCCTCAGAGCAGCAGCTGCACTGGGAAAATGACCAGTTTACAAAAATAAAACCGTACAGGGACGGGGAGTTCAAGGCCAGCCGTAGGTGCACAACAAGCTTAAGGTGCACAACAAGCTTAAGTCAGTTGGGTTACATGAGACCCAGTGAGAGCTGTGCCATTCACAGGGAGGTTGTTCTCAAGGGACACCCCCCCCTCAAGACTTAGAACTGCTGGTGCCAGCCTGCAACTGCCACAAAAGTCCATGGAAAGAGCTGGTGTCATATGGATGGAAGAATCAGATTCTGGGAAAAATAAAATGAAATTATATTTTATGGAAAAAAAAATTAGGGCTGGGTGTAGGTGGCATACACCTTTACTACCAGCTCTAGAAGGCAGAGGCAGCTGGAGCCAGTGTGAGTTTGGCCAGCTGGGGTTACAGAGAGGGAGATCCTGTCTCAAAGTAAAACTAAATTTGGGAAATAATACATTTATTTATTTGCTTTTAAAAATGTGTGTGGGCATTCCCGTGCCGAAGCACACACTTGGTGGTCAGGATCATTTGCAGGAGTCAGGAGTCAGTTCTTGCCCTCCAACCACTGAGGTCTCAAGAATTAAACCCAGGTTGTCAGCCTTTGTGGAAGGCACCTGGACTTGCCATGCTATTCCACTGGAACTCTCAAAGCAATCTGTACACAGTTCTTTCTCTCTGAACATTTGGACAAAATACTCATTTAAAAAGAGAGAAAGCTAGGCAGAGAGTCCCAGCACTCAGGAAGCAGAGGCAGGCAGATCTGTGAGTTCAAGGCCAACCTGGTCTACACAGTGAGTTCCAGGATAGCCAGAACCACACAGAGAAACTCTGTCTATAAACAAACAAACAAATGGATGCAAATGAATGAATGAACGAACAAATGAATGAATGAATGAACAAATGAATAGGGTAGTGAGATAACAAGATAGCATGGGTAAAGGTGTCTGCTGTCAAGACTGAGGGACCTGGGTTCAATGGTGGAAAAAGAGAACCAATTCCCTCAAGCTATCCTCTGACCTCCTCACAAGAAGCGAGTGAGTTCCAGGACAGCCATGACTGTTACACAGAGAAACCCTGTCTCAAAAAACCAAAAAAGTATGTGTGTGTGCGTGTATGTCCAAAATATGGATGTGTGGTATAAGTTTCCGAGTGATTTTCATCTTGTTTATTATTATAAATTTATCTTCTTAAATTTTTACAAGTTATTTTATATTGATTGATTGTGTACATGCTCACGCCATGGTGCCTGTATTGAATGTGCTGAAGTCAAGAGGTCAACTTTTAGGAGTAGGTCAACTTTTAGGAGTTCTCTCCTCCCACCATATGGGTTCCAAGGATCAAACTCACATCACCAAGCTTTGTAGCCTTTACCTACCAAGCCACCTCACTGGACCCTTATCTTCTTAGCATGAATACAAACTACATCAGAAAAGTAACATAAGAAAGACCAAATCCACCTAACATTCTTTAACAATTAAGTCTCCTTTTAGCATGAACCACAGAGAGAGCAAAAACTCTCCATAAGCCAATGAGCTCAAATGTCGTTTTAAAAAATTATGTAACAGCTAGGAATGACAGAGCTCTTGCTTCAAGGAGCTCACAGTCGTGAGGGGAATATTATTAGCAAGGAACTTTTTGAGACAGTTTCCCATATCTTAGACTAACGCTGAACTCACTGCACAGCTAAGGATGCTCTTGCAGTTATCACACCGCCTCTACCTCCCAGTGCTGGGATTACAGATGGGCCCCCCATGCCCGGCTTATGTGGGCCCTGGGATGGACCCCAGACTCTGTGTACCCTGGGTAAGCAATTGTTGGGAGTGAAGTTGTGAGTACAAAGCCATATATAAGGAGTTAACATATCCTATCTATGACTGAGAATGGTGGCCATCCATGCCTTGTCTCTTTAACACTGGCTCTTCTGGAAGGAAGACAGGGAAGACGGTGATTTTCTAAATAAGCTGACTCCCCGATCCTTGTCTACAGGAGCAAACTTTGTATTTAGTCTACTCTAGTTCCTCCCACTAGGAAAGAAAAACAGCAGCTTCCTTAAACAGCTCTTGTTCTTTGATAAGGTCCATGTTTCATGAATGGGGAAAAGGCAAATTAAGAGATACTTGTAGGGACTCCAGACCTACAGTACTAAAAGGCTTAAGGAGAAAACTTGGTGGCTGGAGAGACAACTTGGGCAATAAAGAGCTTGCCATGTGGTTACAAGGACCTGCGTTCATATCCCCTGCAGCCAACTAAAAGTTGGGTATGTTAGCTCTTATGTGCAATCCCACTGTTGGGTGGACCGACCCCTGCAGCTCAACGGTGCCTAGCTGACGGGATGCGCTCCAAGTTCAGTGAGAGACTCAGTCTCAAACAATCAGGCTGCTGCTGTAAACCTTGTCAAAAGGTCTATGAGCAGTGAGGTCATAGGCTTAAGCCATAGGGTAATGGGAGGAGGGGGAGGGATACTATTGCTGTTCTGCTAAACTGACATTGTAAGGCTCTTTCTAAATGTTTGCGCTCATACCCATAGATGAGTGCTGTCCTTGGCCTTGGCCAGAGAAGCCGTGTTGTACAGTGGGCAATGGCTAAAGTTCTGAAAGTAAGTGATGGTTGTGTGTCCAATCAGAAGCGGTTCATCTACATCAATACCCCCACCAAGGCTCTGGGAGCACGGTGGAAGGGGGGAGGGAGAAAGAATGGAAGAGCTGGAGGATGGAGAGAATTCGCCAACGGCTGTTTTCTGGACAGGACATGGCTGTTGTAGTCATGAACTCACGACAGCTGTGGTTACCTGTACAAGATTTGCCCATGATGGAGTTCATCAACATTCCAGTACAGACAAGGGAGGGATGGGTGAGGCCCCACTCTGGGCTGAGGAGCCATTGGCAAGAGACGGCTGCTGGGGAGGGGGAATCATTTTCTTCAGTGGTAGCCACTGGTAAAAACCTATGCACAGTAAATAACCTCACCCCATGCTTATGTAAGCTACCCCAATTAAACTTAGTAGGACGGACGGACACACACACACACGGGAGGGGGTTACAGAGAGCAAGGAAGAGATAAGAGAGGGGAATGGGGATGAATATAATCAAAGTAAATATATGAAATTTTCAAGAAATAGGTAAAATTAAATAACATCTTTACAAAAGGTGGACAATGAGGAAGGCATTACATAGATCTCTGGCTTCCATACATACATGCACATAACAGTCATATGCACACACCCATACAAACACATACTACACACACACACACAAAGCTTTTTATAGGTTTGTACTTGAAGAATTATTCGGGTGATGAGCAGTGACTATTGCACAAATACTTCCAGACTGGTTATTTCCTACTCCCTAGAATCAAAACAGAAGCCTATTTGACTACAACCCAAGTATGCACGTGTGTATAAACAGCCCCTAAACTTATCGATCCCATTCCACTGCCACTCTTCCCGTCTGACTCCATCGATTGGCAACTCACGGATCGCATACTGGCTTTGCCTCCTGGACCAAAATTACTAAGGAATTCCAACCAGTAATTTGGGACAGAGTGCTTAGAAATACCGTGAGAGCGAAACCACTTCTAGACACAAGAAAGAGTTCATTCTGGCTAAATCTGTGCTGTTCGAACATTCAAGTCCCGACAGGTCTCCGCACACAATCACCCATGTGTGGGTGTGGGAACACTGCTCTCCATGTCTAAGATCAAGCGGGCTCTTGATGACTGCAATCTTTTCAACCACAAAGGTAATCATCACCACGCTCTTTGTCTGGTGGTAAGGCAGCCAGATTCCCAAGGTATCACTAATTCTACCGTGAGCCATAGCTCTTACAGACACTGCTGCTGTCCAGCTATGCTCAACCATACCTGTGTGCTGCCAGGAGAAAAAGAGAAACAAGGCTGACAGATGCTTAGGCCAGCGGTT
This sequence comes from Alexandromys fortis, assembly GCF_014885135.2. Classification (NCBI taxonomy): domain Eukaryota; kingdom Metazoa; phylum Chordata; class Mammalia; order Rodentia; family Cricetidae; genus Alexandromys; species Alexandromys fortis. Next base: position 6,337,126 of record NW_026067910.1, on the reverse strand, counting down.
CTCAACCTGTGGGTCACGAGCCCCTTGGGTTAAATGGCCTGTTCACAGGAGTCACCTAAGACCATCAGAAAACCCAGGTATTAACATTATGATTCAGAACAGCAATAATGAAAGTAATTTTATGGTTGGAGGTCACCACAACATGGGGAACTGTATTAAAGAGCCAGTGAATTAGGAAGGTTGAGAATCCCTGACTTATCAGGCAAAGGAGCTGGAGACAAAAGCCTGCGAGCCGAGGTCAATCCCGAAAACTCAAAGATGGAAGGAAGGACAGGACTCTACAGGACTGTCCACTGATATCCGCAGGTAAGCAAGGCAGAACACACCCCCAGTCATCCCTCTCTGGCGATAACAATAAACTTGAAAAGGATTGTTTAAGAGAAGAACTGGACGGTGGTGGCGCACACCTTTAATCCCAGCACTTGAGAGACAGAGGCAGGCGGATCTCTGTGACTGTGAGGTCAGCCTGGTCTACTACAAAGTAAGTTTTAGGGCAGCCAGAGCTACACAGAGAAACCCTGTCTCAAAAAAACCAAAACCAAAACTTTAAGAAATGGAAAAAGCAAAGGCAGAAGGGCTGAAGCAACCACATGAGAATTAAAAAGCAAAACAGAAGTTGTGACCACAAAACAGAACAGTTAGTCAGTCCTGAGTTTCTCTGAGCAGAAATAGGTACTGTTATTACCATTCCGAAAGGTATCACAATTAGCTAGAAAACTTGTGACCAAGTTCTTCAAACCTGTTCACTAATCTCTTCCAATCCCGTTTTTACCACAGATAAAACTGATGCTAATGATATGATGAGGTCATAATAATTTCGTCTCAGAAGCTTAAAACCACTGAAGTAAAAATAAAAGGCCATCGAGAGGATAAGCTGTTACTGCTGCCCTCCGTCAGCCCTCAGTTCTCAGCCTTTGGAAGTGCTTCCTCTGACTGACAATCTCCATCTTGCCAAGGTCTTACCCTCCTTTCCAGGGTGAATTCAAATTCATTAAGTTCTCAGATGCAGGGGTGAAAAACCCTGGCCTCCAGGGGACAATTCCACATGCTCTCCCAGCTGCAAAGTTCCCCAGGGGTCAGTCACATCCTAACTTCTTCCCATTCTTTTCTTTTTTTAAATGACTTATTTATTTATTTTTATTGAATGTACATTAGTGTTCTGCCTGCATGTATGTCTTTGAGAGAGCTGACATGAGAGAGCTGGGAATTGAACCTGGGTCCTTTGAAGGAGCAGTCAGTGCTCTTAACCTCTGAGCCATCTCTCCAGCTCCAACTTCTTCCCATTCTTTAACCAACAGTTGACAAAGCCCAAACCGTGGTCTCACAGATTCCCTCTGCTGTGGGAATCTACCAGTCCCCTTCCTAGGCACTGTGGTTCTGCCGGCCTCTCCTCATATTTACAGTTGGAAACCTAGTACTCCTGCAGAGAGGCGGGGCTGTAGGACGTTAAGAATGAATAAATTAGGGCCAAGATCTTAACACTGGGTTACTAGGTCCAAACCGGCAGAGGCAGGTGGATCTGTGAGTTCGAGGCCTGCCTGGGTTACAGAGTGAGTTCCAGAACTGCCAGGACTGTTACCCAGAGAAATCCTGTCAAAACACACTGTCCTTACACAGGATGAGTCAGATTTCCTTCTGTCTAGGGCACACATTTTCTGACTCTCTGCCCTTCCCTGCGGTCTCGGACTTTGCACCCTACAGAACTGTGAGGCAAAGCAATTTATTTTCTTGATGCACTAAAAAGATGGAGGTTGGGGAGGGCTGAGGAGGCTGGAAGTGGAGCACAGCTCGCAGAGGGTTTGCTGAGGAGGCATGAAACCTTGGGTTCTTTCCCTGGGACCACATAAAACAAACAAGACAGCAGCTATGGCATAGACCTACAGTCGGAGCACACTAGGCACCTGCAGCTACACAGTGAGCTTGAGGTCCACCTGTGCTCACCAGACTACCCCAAAATGAAGAGAAAAACAATGTATCTCTCCAAAGTAATGATCGAAACCAAGTCCTATCACTGGAAGTGTACCATCTGAAAATAAGCAAGGCATGTCCACAATCATCAAGAAATTCAGGCGGTCATACGTTGTCTCTCTATCTGATAAAGAGCTCCGAGTTATACACCATGTCCAAAGAAAGGGACCCTTACGACCTAATTCTCTATTATTCTTTAATGAGCGACAAATAAAACCAGTGGCAATTCTTGCTCTTGGTCATTCGCTAGTCTCCACCACTTAAGTTAAAGGCCACTGAGTGTTGTGGGGTGGAGGACAAAGGTCTGCACAGCTTCAATTTGGTTCCCTTTTTAATATGAGGAGTCTGTCTAAAAGAAAAAAAAAAAATCAAGTATCATGTCCATAGCTTACTCCAAACTAATTTTTTTGGAGGGTAAGGTTTTTGAGACAGGGTTTCTCTGTAGCTTTGAAGCCTGTCCAAGCCTATCCTGGAACCAGCTCTTGCAGACCAGGTTGGCATCAAACTCACAGAGTTCTGTCTCTGCTTCCCAAGTGCTGAGATTAAAGGCATGTGCCACCGCTGCCCAGCCTAACTATAATTCTTTAAAAAGAAATTTGTTTTTTAAATATCATTACTGTGCGTTTATGTGTATGTTGTGACTGTTGGGGGGCGGGCCGACAAGCACAACAGAACATGCCATGGTGTGTGTGTAGAGGCTGGAGGACAAACTGCAGAGCTGGTTCTTTCTAGCCATCATCATATGGGTCCCAGGAATTGAACTCAGGTTGCCAGGCTTGGCAGCAAGCATCACTTACCCACTGAGCCATCTCACAGGCCCTGTAATTACTCTTATTATAATACAACTACATCGTTTCCTGATTCTCCCTCCAGTTCCTCCCAAAGACCCCTCCTTGCTCTTTCAAATCCAGGAATACTTTGTTTTCATTTTCTGTTGTTATACACATACACGTATACACATTATTTTCCTAAATACATAAGCACAACATGTTCAGTCTGTGCAGTGTTATTTGTATGTGTGTTTTCAAGGCTGGGTCTTGGATAAACAAATGGTCTGTCCTTCCTTGGGGAAGAGCATTTCTCCAGCTCTGGGGATTCCTTAGCTGCCTGAAGGTCTCTGTGCAGGGTGGAGGCCTCTTTTACTGTCCCCCATCCACATTAGCATGTTTACTGTTGTCCTTGTCAGCTCCCAGATAGGCAGTCAATGCTGGTGAGACTTTATGGGTGCCTATAATTAATTTTTAAAGTGATATTTGTCATTGTTTATAAAGGTAATAACAATCTAACAGCCCAGATAGCTTACAGTTTTATGAGGCAAGCAAATGTGTGTGTCTCAAATCTCATTTGAGGCAGTTTAACTTAAATGCACAGGCATTATTTACAGTATGTGTGCCAATAGTAAGTAAAAAGAAAATCACATTTTTAAGAAAAAAAATTACAAAATATTTTTATATAGCACATCCAAGAAGCTTACCAATGTCATTAAGTCAGTAGCATCTGTTGAGAGTCGGGCAGTGCGAGGGCCTTTACCAGGGGAGAAGCGCAAGAAAGACACCAGATTGCTTTTCACAGTTGAGCTGACCAACACCAGAGGTGCAGCTACCATTTCAATTTATTTATTTTTTTAACTGAAATTGCATACTAGTTGTAGTGATAGGGAGCACTTGGGAGGGAGATACACGCAGATTTCTGTAAATTTGAAGCCAACATGGGCCACAGAATGTGTTCCAGGACAGCTAGCACTACTCAGACAGACCGTGTCTCAAAAAAATAAAACAAGCAGGGCGGTGGTGGCACATGCCTTTAATCCCAGCACTTGGGAGGCAGAGACAGGTAGATCTCTGTGAGTTTGAGGTCAGCCTGGTCTACAGAGCTAGTTCCAGGACAGGCTCCAAAGCTACACAGAGAAACCCTGTGGAAGGAAGGAAGGAAGGAAGGAAGGGAGGGAGGGAGGAAGGAAGGAAGGAAGGAAAGAAGGAGGAAAGAAAGAAGAAAGAAAGGAANGAAGGAAGGAAAGAAGGAAGGAAAGAAGGAAGGAAAGAAGGAAGGAAAGAAGGAAGGAAGGAAGGAAATATTCTGATCTTCTGATCAGGGTTTCCTCCCCCTCATCTTCTTCTCATACAACTATCATTTTCTAGCTTCTTTAATTATGTCCACATCCTGGAAAGGAGATGAAGGGCAATGATTACAACCCTGGGTCTGATACTGACGAAGGAGCCTTATGTGATTGCCTACACCTACCAAGGTTTCCTCAGCCACTGTATAGAGACAAGGATGGTACCCCATCATAGGATGATCATGAGTACTGATACAGGCACAGGGCTGGGGGTGAGGGCACAACCTGAAACCCAGCACCTGGGAGGCTGAGCCAGTGGGATCTGGAATTTAAGGCCTGTCTTAAAGAAGGCCCTGTCTCTAACCAACTAATGTTGCAAAGCACAGAAGCAACAAAACATTAAGGATTTAAGCTGGGCATGAGGCTAGAGGGGCAATTCAGCCATTAAGGTACTTGCTGCTCTTCTGGAGGCCCTGAGTTCAGTTCCCCACCCCCACAACAGGTGGCTCACAAGTACATTTAATTCCAGTTCCAGGGGCTCTGCCACCTCTTCCTGCCTCAGTAGGTACCTCCCCCTACACCAACATATAGAAAATATCATTATTTTTATAAATTAAATTTATAATTAAATACATTTAAATTAAAATATTCAAAATAAAGTCTTTAAATAGCCGACCATGCACGGTGGCGCCTGCCAGTAATCCCAGTGCTCAGAAGACTGAGGCAGGAGAATCGCTGTTGAGCTCAAAGTCAGACTAGGCCCGTCTCAAACAACGCTACTAACAACAAAAATTTAACATTACATTTGTTCCTTTGTTTGTGAGCACACGTGGAAGTCAGGGGACAACTGTGGGAGCTGATATTCTACCTTACGGACTCCAGGGATTTAATTCAGGTTGTCTGGCTTGATAGCAAGCACCTTTACCCACTGAGCCATTGTCACTGGCCCAAGAATTTAATAGACTTTAAATTGCCATTAAAAAAAAAAAAAAGAAATACAGATACTGAATTGGGTGACTTTACCCCAGGTGTATTACTCACTGGCTAGATGACCTCAATTGTGTCAGTCATCGTCTGTATCACTGCCCCTCATCTTTAAATTACCAACCATAACAGGGTGTGGCAAAGATAAACGAGGCTGTGTGTGCTCAAGGCTTTAAACTGCTGAGAAAGTTAAATTAGAATACTCTTCCCAGTAGTTATCTAATGCCTACTTAATGCCAGCTCAGCATATCCCTAAGCACTAGTATCTCTGGTTCTAGGATTTGGGACATTTATATTGAATTCAAGGCCAGACTGGGCGACATAGCAAGGCCAGACCCTGTCTCAAAGCCATAGCAGCAGTCATACATTAAGAACTCAAGCTGGGCAAGCATGGTAGCCCATACGTGTGATCCCAGCACTAAGACTACCGCCTTCTGCTTTACCACACAGCAAGCCCTAACAGTACTCTGTGAAGCACTAACTGGGGCAGCAGCCTGCAGTATTTCCCAGGGAACCCTTCTTCACTGGGCATCTCCTGGGACCAGAATTCTGTGGAATATACTGGTGACTGCCTGGACGAGGCTCTCCCAGAGAGATGTACAGAGAGATCCCATTATGGGGTTATAGGGCCAGTGTGGAGAAGTGGACTTTGGCCTTTAGAGTTCTAAAAATGACACTGAAATTGAACTATGTGATTTGACATTCAAAAACAAGACTTTTCCCACCAATGTTACTAAGTTACAAGTCTTTGGAAACATTAACCAAATTGAAAAAAAGGAATCAAGAAGTTTCTTGATTTCATGATGAAATTATAAGAAAAAATAACATTTGTATAACAAAGAACTTCTAAGACAACTTTTTAAAAATATTTAATTTCTTTTATATATATGACTGTTTTGCTCAAATGTGTGTATGTGTACCACCTGTGCCCGGTGCCTGTGGAGGCCAGAAGAGGGCATCAACCAAATCTGCTAGAACTGGAGTTAGAAGACAGCAGTGAGCTGGGAACAGAATCAAGTCCTCTGCATGATCACTGTGAGCCATCTCTCCAGGCCGCAAACAGACACTCAGAATAAAGAAGTCAAAGAAAACCGGCAGCTAACTTTACTAACAATACCAGGTAGCCGGTGTTCAAGCTGCTATGGCTTAAACTGAAGAGAACCAAGAAATCTTAGGCAGATGTGACGAAGGGGGCCTATAACTCAGCACTTAGGAAGCTGAGGGAGAAGAACCGAGAGTGTAAGGCCAGCCAGACCCCACCTCAAAACCCTGAGAAACAATTAAAGCAGAAGAAGAAACAACAGGCAGGCAGGCGGCATATAAACACGCATATAAGTCAGATGTGGCTCAGTGGCATGGTGAAGGGGGCAGGAAGCCTGGGTTTGGCCCCCAACACTGCATAAATGGCTGTGGTGGATGGAGGCTCACGTCTATAATCTCCGCTCTTGAGTCAGGAAATCAGGAGTTCCAGGTCCCAGACTGTGTTGACTAATGTAGCGAGTTCCAGGGAATTTCATCAGATACATGAAACCCTACGTCCAAACATAAGTAAATGTGGGAGGTGTGTTTACTGTCTCCGGAATATGCAAAGGAAAAGTTGTGGGAACTGGTTCTGTTCTGCCACCATGTAGGTCCCAGGTTATGTCAATCAGTTGGTCAGACTTGGTACCAAGTACTTTTCCCTGGCTCACTGCTCAAGAATATGTGTATTTTCTAATGTTGATTTTACATGAGATAAGACACCAACAATGATAACTTCTTCTGTTGAGTCTAGACATCTGAGTATTACCAAGTACAAAGCTCTCACATTTGTCTTTTGCACACACAAATGATTCAGTTTGTATTTATGGTTTTCAAAAAAAAAAAAAATGAGTAAGAGAGTTGGGTGTTGTGGGGGATAGCCTGCAACTGCAACCAGCACTTGTGAATACAGGATCAAGTTCAAGGCCATCCTCAGCCACAATGTAAATTCAAGGTCAGCCTGGATTCTGAGACCCTGCCTCAAAGAAAACAGCACTGGGCCACCGAGTTGACACGGTCGGGTGCAGGTGTTTGCTGAACAAAGAGAAATGGGGTGGAGGGGTCACAAAAAGAATTATGTAGGGGCCCTTGCCAGAAAAACCCAGCATTTACCATGTGCTTATTCTATGAGGTTGCTACAGGATATTTTAAAGACTATATCATATGTCATTTTAATCTTTGAGACAGTCCTATGTGATAGACAGTGATGGCTCACTTTACAGAGAGTGACTATCCAAGCACACACTAAAGAATACTTCCATCAAAACCCAGGTGAAGCCGGGCAGTGGTGGCGCACGCCTTTAATCCCAGCACTCGGGAGGCAGAGGCAGGCGGATCTCTGTGAGTTCGAGTCCAGCCTGGTCTACAAGAGCTAGTTCCAGGGCAGGCTCCAAAACCAGAAAAACCCTGTCTCGAAAAACAAAAACAAAAACAAAACTCAGGTGAAGTTCCCAACTGGCTCTTTCCCAGGCATCAACGGTAGGTGTGTGCAGTTACAGCTCTGAACAGGCTATGAACCTAGTTTGACTCCACAGAGCACAGAACAGAATCACCGTACGCTAAATGTGAGCAACTGGAGGCAGAGACGGATGACGCTCATTTTACTGGCAACGGGGATGCCGCCTTTTGCCATTTGCAGCTGCATTTTGTCTCAAAATTAACATGAGGAGCCCCCACCCAGCACCGAGGCACTGGGGAGGCTTAGGGAAGAGGTTTGCCATTGAGTTAGTTTGAGGCTACCCTAAGCTGCATAGAGTAAATGCTACACCAGCCTGGGCCTCACTGTGAGGCTCAAGCTCAAAAGAACAAAACCTGGGGAAGATAGTCATGTTTAATTCAGGATTCTTACAAAAATCACACGAGAAATTGTTCCCCTTCCTTTCTAATTATTCAAGCACTCTTTACTACATTATTCAGGAAACAGTCTGCGGAGGCAGCAGAGGCAGCAGAGGCAGCGATTCACCTCCCACAGAGGTCCTTCGCTCTGCTTCCAGTCACGTGGTTCCTAAATGACGAGTGGAAACAGCGGGCTCGTGGGGTAAAGTGCTGTTCCTCAAGCTTCAGCCCCAACAATCAATCACCTGGAGAACTTGATGAAACTCAGGATTTGGAAATTTTACATTTCTAAAAGCTCTTTGTAATTATTACCCCGCTGGCCCTGGCAAGATGCGTTCTGCAGAAGAGCCTGGAAGAGCACTCGATGTTAATAGAGAAGTCTAATGAGCCTTTCAAAGTGCCCGAATTGCCAGCCTGGGGTAGCTTTATCCTCAACAGCTACTCCTAAAATCGGAGCACGGTATTGTCAACTTGCTAATACTCATTTTTCACGCTAGATGAGATGTGGGAGTCAGCAAAGCGCAAACTCCAGGAGCTACCCAGAAGTGTCAGCTTGGGAATGACTTGAGCCAAATGTGGAAAATACACAAAGAAAAAGCATAAGACTGTTTGTCTGAACACAGACACATAAAGCGTGTATAGAGAAGGCAATCAATGTTGACTGACCAGAAAATAGCAAATCTCAGTAGGGAAACAGAGACTCTAATAAGGTATGGAAGCACACGCCTTGAGGGAGAAAAAGCCTTCCAACATGCCTATCTTTCCACAGTCCTGGAAACTGCATGGCCTTTGTGTATTCTGAACTTTGAATTTATCACAGTGGCAGAGAGGCAAATGGTTAGCTATTAATTAGGATTTTCAATAGTCAAATGTGATTATCCCTAAGAGAAAACAACGAGCTTCGGTGCATAAACTACCCTCTGGCATCCTGTTCCTCCAAAATTTCTTTAAGCAGTTCTCCCCTGGGCATGAGCATACAATGGCCTCCTTGTGTGAGTAGGGACCACATGAAGGCATTTGGGATTGTAAACCGTGTCCCTGTATCCTAATTTACACACACAAAGTGCATAGACCCAGATAAAGGACTCTATCTCTCTAAATCTCAGTTCCTTTAACAGTTCTCAAAATTACTGTAATTGAGTTAGATTAAAAAAGAAAAATTACATCAGAATACAGGATGGTGCCCGCCTGTGACTTCAGCACTGAGGAGGCGGAAAAATCACTGCAAGTGCAAGGCCGACAAGGGCTAGCAGACCCGCTTACTTGCTTGCTTTTCTTCCTTCCTTCCTTCCTTTCTTCCTTCCTTCCTTCCTTCCTTCCTTCCTTTCTTCCTTCTTTTGTTTGTTGTTTGTTGTGTAGACAGTGTTCTGCTTGCCTGCCAGAAGAGGGCTACAGATCTCATTGTAGATATGTTGTGAGGCACCATGCAGTGGCTGGGAATTGAACTCAGGACCTCTGGAAGAGCAGCCAATACTTTTAACCTCTGAGCCATCTCTCCAGCCCTAAACTCTGTTTCAAAATAATAAAAAAGGATCAGACTGGAGACAATGACTGTAATCCTGGCACTGAGGGAGAAGCAAGAGGATTGGCGTTAAAGTCGCCCATGGCTACAGGACAACTCGAGGCCAGCCTGACATACTTGGGGTCTATCTGAGGAAAAAAATAAGACTGCATAAACTTTATTCATCTTTATAGCTTACCTATATTCTTACATATCGTTTAATGTCTTCTCATTGTTTCTATCTAATATTTAACAAAGACCACACACTAGACAACGCACATCCATGACTTGGCTTAACTAGCGTCACTAGTTCTTAGTTATTTCAGATAGTCTGAGATAAAGAGGCCCACTGCCCTAAATGTGGTCACATCTGTGGAGCTTTGGGGAGCGGCTAGCTCACCTGTCCTCTTCCCAGGACGGCAAGAGCCGAGTTTACAGCAGCTCTCCTGCGGTTGCCTAAAGGGTCTCTAAAACCTCAGAATGGCCAAACACAGACATGGTTGTTCTGGCATGTATCTGCACTGTCTACCAAAGCTGCTGTTGAAGGCTTGGTCCCCGGTGCTGTGGGATTGGAGGTGGCAAAAAGGAGGGCTCTGGCCTCACCAATGGATTAATGCATGGAAGAATTCATAGATCAACAACCTACTGGCAATGACAGGAACTTTATGAGGTAAGCAGGTCTATGCTCCCACATGCTCCCGAGCTCTGCCTTGCTACCAGCCTAGGAACAACCCAGTGGATTAACCTTAGGCTGAAACCTTTAAAACCTTGAGCCAAAGAAAATCTTCATCTTTTAAGTTCATTCTCTCCTGTTTGCTTTGGAGGTGGAGGAGAGCAGTGTTCCAAAGCTGTATGCACACGAGTCCTATAAACAGACGCTATGGAAATACCCTTGTGAATTTTACCCTTCCCTCTCCCAGCCTCAGCTGAGGCAGAGCAGCTTCCCCAGCCAGGCTGACTCAGGGAATAGTCATCCAGAGTCCTTATCTGCCAAACCCTGTACAGGTCCTAGTGGTAGAAATAATCAGGCTTGGACTCATGGATCTGAGAGACTCCTGCAGCCCACCCTCGACCCCCCAAGAACCCTTCTCTTCAATCTCTACTCCACCCCCACCAAAGAAATAAAAAAAAAAATCGAAAGAAAGCCAAACAACAACAACAAACCAAAACCCCACAAGTCTGGCTTGGTTCTGGATTCAGTGTACCAGGGCTCACAGGTTCAACTTCATTTTTAGGCTGAATTAGAAAAACACATGGTTTTCCTTTTTTCCCATCAAATAAGTGGCCCCAGTCACACAAGACAAGCAACTATATACTTTATGTATCTGAACAATGGAATTAACATCTGAAGGTGACATCAACATGAGTCTTCCACCTAGAAATTACTTCACAGTCTAGTCTGTAAAAATCTCTCTGATTTCTGGCGATATTTATCCTTTCGCGCTCAGTGTCAGGCATCTCACGCACTAGGGCGAGCTGTACTCTCAGGTTTGTTTATTTACTTTTGTGTGTACACATGGGGGAGAGCAGGTCAAGCTTGCCTCGATGTACACATGGAAGCCAGAGAACAACCTGGAAGAGCCAGCTCTTTCCTTCCCACACGTGGGCCGCAAGGATCAAACCTCAGGTTGTCGGGTCTGGTGGCAAACACATTTTACCAGTCGCGCCACCTCGCCAGCCTGAGTTTTAGCAAACCCACACTCTCGGACTGTTCCCTTACTAACAACAACTGGGCAGGCAATCTCATTGTTCTGTTGTGTCCAAATTTTGATTCTCGACCAGTGAGATCTGGGCCTTAGCAAGAGGTGGGCATGTGTTTCCACTGCCTTCCCAGCCCTTCCCCAGTGAGCACGTAGCCCTACTGTGTGCGTCAGGTACCATGTTCAAGACACAACCTCCTCCCAGACCTTACAGTCCGGTAGGAGGAAAGACAAACACACACAGATGGACGTGGTGGTACATACGCTCTGCAGGGAAGAGGGCAAGTGCTCTAAAGAAAACAGAAAGGAGGGAGGGGAACGTGGGGCTCCGGGAACAGGAGAGGGCTTCCTGTGGGTGAGAAAGTCTACTCTGATGGGAACATCTAAACAGGCAGGAGTGAGCCCTGTGGACAGTCAAGGCTGTAGGCACCGAGAACAGCACACACAAAGGCTCTAAGGCAGAAGGGACTGCCATCTTGGAGAAGCAAGAAGGTCAATTGGTGAGCCTAGACAGACCAGAGTAGAGGGGAACAGAGTGGAAAATGAAGTAGAGCTAGCAGGAGAGGAAGAATGAGAAGGTCTGGTGAACTGTCACGTTAACCGTACAGACAGGAACAGAGTAAACAGCGATGAGCCCTGCGCCCTGACTGTGTGCCATATGCAAAGTCTACAGGTAGAGAAAGCAACCAATTCTTCCAACAAGGACATAGCGGCCTCACACCATCTGAATTAAAGCTTTAGGATGTAGACAGGAAGTAGTCCAAAGCTCTACAAGGTGTGCTTCTCTGAAGATTTTATTGTTGTTCCTACCTTAAGATGGTTAAAACATCTACAATTAATTAATTTCTCTATCCATCTTAGAAACATAAAAGGGCTGGGTGTGGTGGCACAATGCTTGTAATCCCAGTACCTGGTCTACACAGGAAGTTACAGGCAAGCCAGGGCTTAGAGTGAAACCTTGTCTCAAAACAAAACAATACATAAAAAGCAAACAAACTATATACACACACCACCACCAACAACAACAACAAAAACCAGCCTTGGTTATGCAAGCCTTTCATCCCAGAACTAGCAAGATAGAGACAGGCAATCAGGAGTTTATGGTCATCAGTACCTAAAAAGAGAGTTCAAGACCTTCCTGGGTCACAAAACAAACAATAACAACAGAAACCCCCAAACAGTATACACCCCATAATTTCTCAGAGGCAATAGAGGTCTTACTTTCAAAGTGTGGGTTTTTCATGATTTTCAAACCTGTTTTATACCACAAAGTTAAAGGGTTCAAAGTATGAAGAATTTAGGAAACCGTGTGAAAGCTTAGTCAGAGCTCAAGTCCTGCCAGAAGGACACCCTTTGATTTGGTGGCTGATTCCTTGACACGGCCTCTTTTTGTCCACAGATATGAGGTACAGCTATGGTTCTGAATACTACAGATTCCCCAGAGCCGAGAGCTTTGGGTGGATCGTTCTAGGGGCACATTCCCCAATCTGCTGTGCTGACACGTGGAAGGAGGTATCCTCACACACAGAAGCACGTCAGGAGAGCCGGGCTTGGTAAACACAATTAATGAGTGGAAGCAGCCGATGAACATACATAAAGAACCTCATTAAGGACTCCAGCACTCTGTTCCCACTAATTAGGAAACAGTTTGAAAGCATCTCCTACACACAAGGAGATTGTTCAGTTCAACTCAGAAACATTCCTTGAGTGTCTGTCAGATGCTGGAGGCCAGGATGGCAGGGATGGGGAACTTAGCATGCAGGGCTGGCTATGCCTCACTGTCCCCTGGACAGGGAAGATCTGGGAAGGTCTGCATGAGGGCACTCTGGTGCAGAAGGTGCCAGAATAAACTTGTGCTTACTCTTTTAAAAAGCCACTTACCCAAAACATCAAATGCTAGCAGGTCTACCAAATATAAATTATTGATGAAGATTAGACCTTCAAACAGCAATAAGCCAAGAGCTGGGAAGTGGTTTTGAAAGGAATTTGTAAGTGTCCAGGAGTTGCTCTTCAAAGTACCAACTGTTTTGTTTCCATTTTGTTGATATTTAAATCACCAGGAGAAAATCTGTACTCCCCATATGCACATACATTGGTGAAAAGAGAATTGGGATTTTTAGATTCCACCACAACAGCCAAGGGCATTCTGGACTGTAAGGGCCCGTGGATGGGGAAGAGTGTTGTGAAATACCTGTCTTGTGGACGTACACTCAGGGACTCACAGCCGCTGTGGCCGCCCTGCAGAAGACCTGCACAGAATGCCAATAAACATTCCATGATGGGTAACAGAAGGACAGGCTCCACCCCTGGTTGAGGAAGGATGGGCAGGTGGCTTCCTGGGAAAAAGAAGTAACTTTTCTTCAGGAGCTGCTGGGTAATTACCCATCTCCAGAAAACCCCACAGCCATGATTATGCAAGCAATGAATTAACCCGGCAAATTAAAACAGTCTAGATAGTAAGAGGAGGACCGGTAGGGAAAAAGAAGGTCAGAGGTAGTGGGAGGAGAATAAAAAAGGGCAAGGGGGGGGGTCATCAAAACACATTACATTCTTGCATGAAACTGTCAAAGCAGAGAATACCTTAAAAAGAATTAAGGGCATTCTAGTCTACAGAACTATTATCAAGGTAATAAGGCTGAACCAAATCCAAGTATACAGATTGATACAAACAAAATCAATACAAATGAGCAAGCTGTATGTCATACTGTTAAAAAATAAAAAAAAAAAAAAACATGTGAAAAGTTCGCGGAAATATGGAACCCAGGGAGAGAGAAACATGGAAAAGAGGCAACAGTGCCGGGCGACCACCCTGGGGAAGGACAGGTCTGAAGAAGCGGAGTAAAGGCACCTGACAAGCAAACAGCAGTCATAGCAAAGAATCACTGCAGCCTCGTAAGGCCACCAGACCCTCAGACGAGAATTCAAATAGTACCATTGTCGAGCATCATAAACAATTTAGGTGGAAACATGGTGCGGTGGCCCACACCTACAACACTAGCACATGGGAGTCTGAGGAAGAAGGATCACTAATCTGAGGCCAGCCTGAGCTGTAAGGCCAAGCCTTGGCCACAGAGTCAGACCCTGTGTCAAAAACAAACAAACAAGCACCCAACCAAAACAGAACAAATAAATAAAGTTGGCTGGTTTCATTCCTGACACTATCTGACCCTATAAACTAAGAGCCCGGAGGAAATCTCTAGACCTAAAGTTAGGATGGATGGTTACATTTATAAACACTTGAAACCTGTCCCACCAAGGAGTCTGGAAGCCCACATGTGTTTGAGAACTATCTTAAAACTCGTAAGAGTCCATGTGGTGATACAGGCTGCAATCCCAGCAATAGGGAGCCAGGCTATTCTGGGATGTGGAGTGAGACCTTGCCACAAACAAACAAACAAACAAACAAAACAGGGCTAGTGAGACCTGAAAGTCCTTGCTGATAAACTTGAGGACCTGAGTTTCATCCCTGGAATCCACGTGGTGGAAAGACTCCTGCAAATTGTCCTTTTATCTCCATACCAAAAAAAATTAATGTTAAAAAAGAAAAAAAAACCAATATTCATCATTGGAATTCCTCCCTAGATCCTTTTCAGTAAATATCCCAAACCTAAGTTTTACCTTTTGTGTGTGAATACCCACATTCATTCATTCATTTATCTGTGTATTTGTTTAATTACTCTCCATCCATCCATCCATCCATCCATCCATCCATCCATCTACCTATCTATTATTTTGACACAGTCCTGCAATGCAGCCCTGGCTGGCCTAATATTTACTGTGTATTTCAGGCTAGCCTTGAACTGGAGGCAATATTCCTGCCTATTTCCAAAGTGCCTCAAGCACACCTCCCTGCCTCCATATTACTCATTTATTTTAAAATCCTAAATACACAAGCTGTTCTACAATAACCCTGACGACAGCATCTTCTTCCATCAGTCGATGGCAACAAGGTCTAAAATTCGACTCTGGGTAACAATCTGAACTTGTAAAGTGCTCACTTAGCCCAGGCAAGCACTTTCCTGTGGAGGACATGCTGGGAGGTGGGCTCACAGATTACCGAGTTAAGTGCCTTTTCACCATTGCAATCCCAGCAACCCCAGCTCTGGATGCTGGGGAAGAAGGATCCAAGGATCAGGAATTCAGGGTAAAGAGTGAGTTTGAAGCGCAGGAAGTTTACAAAAGACCCTGTCTCAAAAACAAACAAACAAAAGTAAGAAAGGAAAACAGACATAAAGAAATTAATGGGCTGCAGCAGTTATGAGAGCATATAGCTCTTGCCAAGGACCCAAGTTCAGTTCCCAGCACCCACATCAGCTGGTCACAACTCCAGCCACAGCAGATCTGTGGCCTCTGGCCTCAGAGGGTCCCTACATTCATATACACGCGAGTATTGTCACGAATTCAAGAGTAGTCTTTAGTACATATGGGTTTCAGGAAAGCTTGAGGTATAAAAATAAAGCCCTGTCTCAAAACAGCAAATAATAGCAGTAACAATAAATTAATTAGAAAATTTAAAATGGGGCTGCAGAGATATTTTAGCGCGCAGACTCAAGCCTGGTTCCCAGCACCCACACCCAGGGGCTCACGTCAGCCTATAATTCCAGGTCTAAGATTGCAGACACTTCTGGCCTCATAGGCATCGGCACTCACACAAATATATCCCAACACAGATACCAGTAAACACAATTAAAAATAAATTTTTAAAGAAAAATACCCACACCAAAAAAATGTAAAATGTTACATTTTCAAACATGAACTTGAAAAAGTGTGTTCTACATTTAAAACATTCAGGGGCTGGAATATAGTTCGGTTGGCGGAAGCACAGGGGTTCCCAGCACCGCAAAAGAAAAAAAAAGTACGTTTATAAAGTATTTAGAAGACCTTCTATATTGCAAAATTTAATATACGTTAGATTGTGCTACAGTAACTAAATGAAATCAACGTTACATGTTTTGTGTGTTTTTAATACTATGCTGAATGTCTGGGTGAACGAATACATTTTTCAATGAAAAAAATTCAGCGTTGGGTTTAACTTTGATTCCTGTTTCACCAGAAAGCACGGCGGGGGCGGGGGTGGGGTCCAAGCATTCCGAATAAACTCGCTGCCTTTAATTAACTCCAGTTACTGAGGAGCAAAGGCAGAAGAGGAAACAAAAACTAAAAGAAAAAAAGAAAAGAAAAAAAAAAAAACAGCAGAAAGCTGGCCCTTCCTATCCAAGGAAAACTAACGCAGATTAATGAAGCAGAGCCACGTAGGGCTGGAAAACCAGATTCCTGCTTTAATCTGGTGAACTGAGAGTAAATCTGGTGGCGCTGGAAGCCAAAGCTACCGAGGAAAAGCAGGCTGGGCCGGCGTCGACTCCCTCAGATAACCCTCTTGGGACCAGAGTCGCAAGGTTCCAACTCGGACACGCGTGAGGCTGTAGGGTCCCCGTCTGCAGCCTGCTCCCGGCCAGCCCAGCAGAAGCGCCCCCACTGCAGGCAGAGACCGGGAGCCGGCGGGGCGCTCACCCGCAGCCAGGCCACTCACACCCGCCGCCAGGGTCGGGAAGTCTGGGAACTAAGTGGCCGGGCGGGGACACCGCGCAGGCAGCCGAGGAACAGGCGCCAAGCTGCCGCGTTCGTTTGTGGGGGGGAAGGAAGGAGTTTTGGGGGGCGCGATCCGGAATGCACTCGCTCGCTGACTTCAACCCATCCCCGGCCTGGCGGAGACCGCCCGCCCCGCCGCAAGCTCCCCAGAGGCCCATCGCGCTCCCGGAGCCGGGGCCCGCAGTCACTTACCCAGCTCCTCCGCCTGCAACCGGAGCGGAGCGCACACCGCGAACAGCAGCGCCAGGACTCCCGGACGACCGGCCCCGGTCCCCATGGCCTTGCCGGGCTCCAGACCCGCAGAATCGGCCTCCCGGCCCGTCCCCACGCCACCGCTGCCCGCTTGGGCAGCCTCCTCCGCGGCCCGGCGCGGCGCGGGCACCCGGCACCGATCCCTCTGGGCGGCCCGCGCCTGCGAGAGGGCGTGTCCGCCCCGCCCAGCCCCGCCCGCCCCCTCCTCGTAGTGACCCCTGGAGCCACCCGCCTCCGCTCAAGGGGAGCGCCCAGTTTTCTTCCCGTCCCCGCCTCCCCTCTCCGCGCCACCTGCCCAGATCCACGTGAACACGGAAATCAAAAGTTCACCTGGCGCGCAGGCTCGCCAGGAGCCGGGCGGCTCACGGAGACTCCGCCCCTCGGGCGATTTGTCAGCTGCACTGTACTTGGAGGTCCACCCAGGCGATGCAGGGCACCCAAAATCTGATGGGGTGATGGCGGTAGCAGGCAAAATCCAGTTCACGTTCATTCATTCTCTCTCTCCTCTTCTTCTCTCAGTGTGTCTGTCTGTCTCCGTCTCTGTCTCTCACCCCCTTTCATTCATTCCGTTGTTTAGCTCAGCTGTCTGTTCCGCTGGGTGCTTAAACCCACGCGGCATTTACAGAGCTTCAAAGTAATCGCCCAGTACTAATTGCAATCGGTGACGCCGAGGATGTCCTTGGAGCACATTTGGGGGGAGATCTTATTAGATGGATGGTGAGAGGGCTAGGGGGAACAATGAGTTCGCTACCAGTCTGTTCAGAGGAGTAAACCTCCAAGGTGGCTGGGGCTTTGTAGACAGGTAGGTGCCTGGCCACAAGTGGGAACCGATGTTCAGAGTAGAGCCTGTAAGAGATGCTTAAGCGACAGAGTCCTTAGAGTCCCAAAAGCTTCATACCGACCAATGACTGATCGACCTCTGCGAGGTGATGGAAAAGTCTTGAGAGACGCATCATGGGCCGCTGAAGTGTTCGGAGATTATTGCTGAGTTCAGTTGGGATACTGGCCGTGAAACTGGACAGAGAAAGGGTAAAAACTTGTTTTAATGACCTCCTTTAGGCTGCCCTGACTTTCCTCTGCGGGGCCACAACCTTAGCACCATCTCGCGGCCTCTGGGAATTATTACACCTGAAGGAGCAATGAGGGGGAGGGAGACTCTAGGTGGCTGAGGAACTTCAGACTCTCCAAGGTCACGAGATCTTTGGAATCCTCTCCACTCCCCAACTCCAACCTGGCAGCCTTAAAAGGATTTTGTTGTTGTTGTGGTTGGTTTTTTTTTTTTTTTTTTTTTTGAGATTGAGGTTTCTTGTTTGTGTTGAGAAAGATTTTCTTGTGTCTCTGACTTGTCTTGCCTTTGCTAAGTAGCAGGAGGCTAACCTTGAACTTTTGGTCCTTCTTTCTCCACTTCTCTGAGTTGGGGAAGTACAAGTCCGCACCACCCAGCCTGGCTTACACTTTAACTTTTGAGATTTACAGTGAGATTTGGCAGTGGACTTTGCCTTCTCCACTGTACTCACCTTAGAGGAAAGAATTCCAGCTTTCAAAGTGAAGCTCGCTCAGATCTGGGTCCAGCGCCAGCCTCAGACTGGGGCAGATTCTCTGTCTTCAGGTTAACTCTCCTCGTTGTCATAGAAAGGAAATAAATATGTATATAAGGATTAGCATGTAAAAGAGGTACTTAAGTAGTAGGCTTATGTTCAAATCAAAAGTAAATATACTTTCATGGAAGTATTAAATATCGTTACACATACTCCATAAAAAGTTATCTTGATCCGGGCGGTGGTGGCGCACGCCTTTAATCCCAGCACTCGGGAGGCAGAGGCAGGCGGATCTCTGTGAGTTCGAGGCCAGCCTGGTCTACAAAGGGAGTTCCAGGACAGCTAGGGCTACACAGAGAGACCTTGTCTCAAAATGAAATAAAATAAAATAAAATAAAATAAAATAGTCTTTTTTTGAGACAGGATCTAACTGGATAGCCCTGGCTTATCTGGAATTTGCAGGTATCCCCCTTCCTCTGTCTCCCTGGTGCTGAGATTAATTTTGCACCACAACATGCTTTTAGCTAAAATTTTAAAAATCACATTTTTGTTTGTTTTGTGTATATGTGTAGACCCATACATGCAGGGGTTAGAGGGCAGTTTGTGGGAGTTCCTTCTGGCTTTCCACAGTGCAGGACCCCAGGATAGAACTCTGGTCAGCCAGACTTGACTGCGGACCCTTTATCTGCTGAGTCATCTCAGTGGCCACAGCTTTCCTTTCTCTTCTGTTTATTTCTAAGAAAGTGAATTTGGACAGCCGCTGGCTGGCTCTAACAGGTTTGGCTCTGTGAACCGTGAATGAAGCAAAGACAATCAGAAGCATTGTTGGCCAGGGAGGAATTCAGGGAGTGGGTCAGGTGACCTTTTCCATCTCAGTCATGGCTTTGATATGAATAGTTCTGTCTTTCCACACTGAAGTCCTCAGTCTGCCAAAGGAAAAGCTTTAGGATCTGGTAACAAGGAGGATTCAGAAAGACCTGCTGGCCCTACTGCCTTCCATTATACTGTCCTTTCTTGAATAGGAAAGAAATGTCTCCATAAGAAAAATACAAGAACTAGTGATGGTGGATAAAGGTGCTTGCTGCTAGCCTCAGGACCAAAGCTCATGTTTTTTGTATGTATAATATGCATGTCCTGGTTTGCTTGAGTAAGAGAAATTAAATAGAATTGCAGGCCTAATATGTTTTTAAAGTAATTAGAAAATTTCAAAATAGATTTTTGTTCAATCTGATGACCTAATCAATTTTATCCTTAACCTTGGGTGACCCTGAGTATGATTCCATGACTATGAAGATGAGATTCTGAGATACGAAACTGAAACCTTATCAGTATCTCTCCTGCTGCCAAGCATAAACAGAAATAGGGTCTTACTGTTTTGATTTTAATATAGGATCCTCTATAGTCTGTGCCAGCCTTAAACTTTAGCTTGCTTTGTATCCAAGAATGGCTTTGAACTCTTGATCCTCCTGAGTGCTTAAATTATAGGTGTATATTACCACAACCAGCTTCCCTGTTGACTGAAAAATCAAAACAGCTTGTTGCTGTTAACCATTGGAAAGCCATGTCTTCTAGGTCTGGAAAGAATTGTTGAATGCTATAGCTAAAATGGGAAAACACTATCTAATTTTTTTTTCTTTCTCAGCCCAGACACTCAAGCTTTTGTTCTACAGCTGTTCTTGCTGCTCCAGAAGAGCTGGCTCTCTATCTTCCAGATAATTCTCCTGTCTCCATTGCAAGCTCATCAGCCCTTTTATAGTGATATTTTGTTTGTGTTTTAACAAATAAAGCTTACCTGAAGATCAGAGTGCAAAGCTAAGCCACTAGAGGTCAGGCAGTGATGGCACACACCTTTAATTCCAGGACGTGGGAGACAGAGGTAGATGGATCTCTGTTAATTAAAGGCCACCCTGGGCTACTCAAAATTGATCTAGTCTAGAAGAGAAACAGGTCTCACAGAAAGTTAGAGACAGGAGTGATCTGGCTGGGTGGAGAGAGGAATATAAAGTGGAAGGAGACAAGAGCTCATTGCAATCTGAGGAAGCAAGCAGTCTGAGATGCAGTCTGAGGATAGGATTGCCCTTTTGGTCTGAGGATTTGATAGAAGTAAAAGGTCTCTAGTGGCTGGCTGCATTGCTTCTCTGATCTCTCAGCTTTCACCCCCTAATATTTGACTCTGAGTTTTTATTAGTAATATCAATTAGAATTCATATTACACCTTTCATCCATTTAGGTAGGTAGGTAGGTAGATAGATAGATAGATAGATAGATAGATAGATAGACAGATAAATAGCCTTTTCCTCCTGCTTTCACAGATTTGTCCAAATCAATGTCCTTATTTGAGTCCGTGACTCTCAGTCTTGGTGGGGAGGCAGGTAGGTGAGTATGGCCTGGTGCAATAGCTGAGAGTGTACACTTTGATCCAAAAGCGCAAGGCAGAGAGGGTGAACTGAGAATGGGATGTACTTTTGGAAAACCCTCCACTGTCACCTTCCTCAACAAGGTCAACCTCCTAATCATTCCCACAGAGTTCCACCAACTGGACACTAAGTATTCAAATAAACAAGGCTATGGGGACCAATCTCATTCAGACCACCACAGACTAGAACCCTCTGAAACTGTAAGCCCAAATAAATCCTTTCTTATGTAAGTTGCCTTGGTCATGGTGTCTTTTTTTTTTTTTTTTTTCTTGGTTTTTCGAGACAGGATTTCTCTCCAGCTTTGGAGCCTTTCCTGGAACTTGCTCTGTAGACCAAGCTAGCCTCTCGAACTCACAGAGATCTGCCTGCCTCTGCCTCCTGAATGCTGTAATTAAAGGTGTGCACCACCATCACCCAGCTTATCATGGTGTCTTATCACAGCAATAGAAAAGCAAGAAAGATGAGGAGGAGGAGGAGGAGGAGGAGGAGGAGGAGGAGGAGGAGGAG
>NW_026067910.1:6269751-6315691 GCF_014885135.2 Alexandromys fortis | reverse complement strand
AAGATTTTATTTATTACATATACAATACAGTGTTCCGCCTCCATGTCAGAAGAGGGCACCATATCTCATTGTAGATGGTTGTGAGCCACCATGTGGTTGCTGGGAATTGAACTCAGGACCTCAGGAAGAACAGTCAGTGTCCTTAACCTCTGAGCCATCTCTCCAGCCCTTAGTTAAGTTTTTATTGCTGTGAAGAGACACCATGACCATGGTGCCTCTTGTGCAGAAACATTTTATTGGAGCTGGTTTACAGTTCGAAGGTTTAGTCCATTATCATCATGCCGGGAAGCATGGCAGGAAGCAAGCAGACATGGTCCTGGAGAGGTAGCTGAAAATTCTACATCTGAATCCGAAAGCAGCAGGAAGAGAGTGAGACCTCAAAACCCAACCCCAGTAACATACTTCCTCCAACAAAGCCACAATTACTCCAGCATGGCCACGCCTCCGAATAGTGCCATTCCCCACAGGCCTATGGGGGCCATTTTCATTCACTCAACCACAATCAGTATGTTCTGGAATGAATAAAAATGCTTTTGTTAAGCAGTTCTTGTAAAGAATGACTAGATGTTCACAAAACAGAAAGAAAAATAAGAATGAGAAACCAGGATCTCGATAGACATCTCAGCAGTTAAGAATGTGGACTTCTCTTACAAGAGGACCTGAGTTCTATTCCCAGCACCCTTATCAATCAGGTGGCTCACAACTACCTGTGACCCTTTCCTCCTCTGGCCTGTGGCACCTGTCTCTGCCTCCATGGGCACATATACACATAGATAAGCAGAAATGAAATAAATATATAAAATAAAATAAGAACTAGGTGATACGGGAAGGAAGAAAAAGCATAGTACCCCTAAATTATGGGTGGATAGAATAAATTTTCCTTCTGATATCAGGCATTTTAAGTTAGACTTAATGACCCAAGAAAATCTTCAACACCCTTTGAGCCAGGAGTAGCAGGGATAGCCTATAATATCAGCTCTCAAGGTAGATGCAGGCTACATGAAACCTAACCAAAGTAAAGAAATTAATAGGGAGCTGACAGACGTTAATAATTAAAGTGTAGTAAGAAACAGGTGCAGTAATACATGCCTGCAGTCACCATTCCTTGGAGACAAAGGCAGGAGAACCATCATGAATTAGAGGGCAGTTGGAATTATATATCCAGACCTAGTCTTAAAACAAAACAGGGCTGTTGAGATGGGTCATCCCTTAAAACACTTCCCCAGGCAAGCCCGACCTGTATTTGATCCCCAGGACTTAAAGGGTAGAATAAGAGAACCAAAACCCCCTGAATTTGCAGAGAACTCAACAACACTGCCAATAAATTGTATCTATTTTACAGAATATGCTGTTCAACAACCCCAGAACATTCTTCCTTTTTTTTCTTTTTCCTTTCTTTCTTTTTTTTTTATGGTTTTTTGAGACAGGGTTTCTCTGTAGCTTTGGAGCCTGTCCTGGAACTCCCTTTGTAGACCAGGCTGGCCTCGAACTCACAGAGATCCCCCTGCCTCTGCCTCCCGAGTGCTGGGATTAAAGGTGTGCGTCATCACCGCCCGGTTTCTTTTTTCTTTCTTTCAAAATTTTTTTTATTTATTATTATTGTTTGGTCTTTTTTGAACAGGACCTCTGGTAGTTTGGGTTGGCCTTGAGCTCACTAGCAAGTGAGGATGACCTTGCCTTCCTGCATTTACTTCCTGAGGGCTGAGACTATGAGGAGGATTTGGACCCTGTGAGCAGGAGCGAGCAACCACTTTGGACTCATTGGTATAACATATACACACCAGAGAACGGGAAATAAATCTAACCAGAACTGAAGGGCCTTCTACCTCAGTGAAATTCTTAGGAGTCCTGTGGTGTGGTGCATTGAAAAGAAATAAGGTAAAGGATAAGATATTGCACCTGGCCCTTCCCATCCCCAAAAAAGACTCACAGCAGTTAGTGGGCCTGTTTGGACCCTGGAGACCACATTCCTCACTTGGGTGTGTTTCTCCAGCCCAAATACCAAGTGATTTGGAAAGCTGATTGCTTTGTGTTGGTCCTGGAACAGAGAAGGCCCTTCAGCAAGTCCAGGCTGCTCAGCCACTTGGATCATATGATCAATCCAGCAGAAGCAATGGAACTTGAGGTGTCAGTGGCAGACAGGCATGCTGTTTGGAATCATTGGCAGGCCCCTATTGGTGGATCACAGAAGAGAGAGACCTTTGGGAGGCGGACATCATCTACAGACATCTATTCTCCCTTTGAAAGACGGCTCTTGGCCTGCTATTGGGTCTTGGTGGAAGCTGAATGTTTGATAATGAGCCACCAAGTTACCATGCAAGCTGAGCTGCCAATCATAGGCTAGGTGTTATCTGACTCACCAAGTCACAAAGTAGGACACACACAGCAGCAAACCATTATCAAATGGGAGTGCTATATGTTAATAGGTTTTCTGTCCCAAATGATGTTTCTCCACGGATGCAGCATGCCAGATCAAACTGAATTGAAAAAGTGTAACAGCAGGTTTATTGTGAACAACTGGAAAGGTTCATGGTCTCAGAGAACGAGGCCAGGGAAGCTACATGTCCAAGCCAGTGCAGGAAAAGTTTTATAGATTGCAAGTGATCGGTGATGACGCATCTGCTGAGTTTGTGCCCAAGTATGGTCAAAAGTTAAGCACTTAGGCACGGACTTGGGTAACCAGCTAGCAGTTTCAGGGGAGGAAGCTGCAATAGTAGCCAAGGATACCAAACTAGGCTTTTGCTATCTTTCCTTTGTTCAGAGACTTTCTGAACAGGCGGGATTTGGAGAGAGGAAGACACAGGAATGGGGCTTCCAGGACCATGCAGGGGTGAGCTGGAGGGTCCAACTGAACAAATATGTAGTCAGGCCTGAGCAGGTCCTGAAAGCGCAAGCAAGTTACATGAAGAAGTTGGCCAAACGCTTATGGTTTCTGCTCCCACTAATGTCTGCTGCCAAGCATGCACTTAGAGCTTCGTGGGGTGTGCCCTGTTCTGTTGAACAAAGAAGAGAAGGGCCAGGTTTACTAATGGTTTAGCATATTATATAGGCAACACCCAGATATGGATAGTAGCATTACAACCCCTTTCTGGGTCAACTCGGAAAGACACCAATGAAGGAAATTCTTCACAATGAGCAGAAATTCAGGTCATACACATGGTTAAACAGTTTGTTTGGATAGAGAAATAGCCAGATGTGATGTTATTAACTGCTTCATGGGCTGTAGTCAATAGAGTAGCTGGATGGTCAGGGACTTGGAAAGAGCATGTTTGGAAAGTTGGTAAAAAGACATTATAGGGGAGGAAGTCCGTGGATAGATCTCTCTAGAGGGATGAAGGATGGGAAGATATGTGTGTCCCATGTAGATGTTCATTTAGAGAGATGAAGGATGGTGATGTGGGAGTGATTTCTTACTAATAAAGAAACTGCCTCGGCCCTCATAGGACAGAAAATTAGGTAGGCGGAGTAGACAGAAGAGAATGCTGGGAAAAAGAAGCTTAGTGAAGGAGTCGCCATGATTCTCCCGCTCCAGACAGATGCAGGTTAAGATCCTCCCTGTAAGCCAGCTCGTGGGCTACACAGAATATTAGAAATGGGTTAGAACAATATGTAAGAGCTAGCCAAGAAGAAGCTGGAACTAGCCGGGCCAGGCAGTGTTTGAAAGAATACAGTTTCCGTGTAACTATTTCGGGCATAAGCTAGCCATGCGGGCGGCCGGGTGCTGGGGACACAGCCCCGCCGCTCCTATTTCAACAGGATGGGAAGATATGTGTGTCCCATGTGGATGCTCATCCAAAGGGATGAAGGATGGGAAGATACATGTGTCACATGTATCTATCCAAAGGTGGCTTCAACACAGGAGGAGTTCAGTACTCACCTACATGGGATGACCCATTCTGGAGACAGTCAGTCTCTTCCCCAGCCATCCCTGTCATTGTTCAAGGGGCCCATGAACAAAGTGGCCTTGGTGGCAGAGAAGGGGGTTATGCCTTGGCTTGACATGTGGACTGCCACTCAACAAGACTGACGTGGTGGCTACAGCTGCTACTGAATGTCAGATCTACCAGCAGCAGAGACTAACACTGAGCCCTAGATATGGCAGCATTCCCTGAGGTGACCAACCAGCTACCTGGTGGCAGCTTGACTCCTTCCTCCATGAAAGGACAAGGTTTTGTCCTTAACTGAGTAGATACTTATTTTGGTTATAGATTTGCCTTTCCTGCACATAAGGCTTCTGCCAAAACCACCATATATGGACTTACAGAGTGAGTTTTCCACTATCCACATAGTATTGCTTCTGACCAAGGGACTTATTTCACAGCCAGAGAGGTGTGACAATGGGGCCATGTCCTATTTCAGGAAAACATTTAATTGGGTGGCTCACAGTTTCAGGGGTTTAGTCAATTATCATCATGGCAGGACATGGTGGTGTGCAGGCAGACACGGTTCTAGAGATGTATCTGAGAGCAATACTCTGTCCTTAACTTGGACCAGGTAAACGGGTTGTTCAAGGTGAGTTTCTGTTTAATATAAAAGCAGATCTCCTAAGGTAGGTTCCTATTTACCCTTGGTCCTACAGGAACCTCCCTTAACCTTCCCCCAAAGGTCAACTCCCTCTGAAAGGCTGTCACTTTCCAGTCAGTTCAGGTCCCCACCCTGCTGACTGTCATATACAATCTGCTTGCTTTGCTGCCATTTTACTTTTCTCTCTCCTCCCCACTCGCCACAAAATGGTCTTGGCATTTTGATCCCCAATAAATCTTTCTACCTGTGGAATGGTTCAGTTCCATAGTTTCTTTTTTTGCCATCACTTACAGAGTAGCGATAAGAGCACCCTAAGGGAACTTTTTTTGAGGGATTCTGTCTTGAGTGCTACAGTGTCAGTGTCTGGAGTCTGGCTGTATTGTTCAACACATTACTCCAACTCTAGAATCACACTAAATTAAAACTTTTCTGGTGTTTTGAGTGAAAATGGCCCCCAAAGAGAGTGGCACTCTTAGGAGGTGTGGCCTTGCTGGAGGAAGTGTGTCACTGTGGGGGTGGTCTTTGAGGTCTCTTTTGCTCAAGCTTCTCTCAGTGTGGCAGTCAACTTCTTGTTGCCTGCAAGATGTACTCTCAGATCCAACCCCACATCTGCCTGCATGCTGTCATGCTTCCTATCCTGGTGATAATGGGCTGAGTCTCTGAAATTGTAAGCGAGCCACCCCAACTAATTGTTTTCTATAAAGGGTTTCTGTGGTCATGGTGCCTCTTCACAGAAATAAAAACCTAACTAAGACAACATTGAAACAGACCAA
The DNA here is from genome assembly GCF_014885135.2 of Alexandromys fortis. NCBI lineage: Eukaryota > Metazoa > Chordata > Mammalia > Rodentia > Cricetidae > Alexandromys > Alexandromys fortis. The sequence goes on along the minus strand of NW_026067910.1, from coordinate 6,310,394 downwards.
TAAAAGTTGTTGAGTTTTTGTATTGTACCCAAAGGTCCACGACAAGATAGAACTCAATGAAGACCTTGTAATGTTCATGTTGGCCTATGACCTACAAAAGCTGAATTAATTCTGGTGCTGCCTTTGAGATTTGGCCTTGTCTTGAGTTGTGAGTTTCCAGACAAGTCTGGATGACATACTCTTTCTTCTCCGTTTTTAAAATCTACTGTCTAGGGCAATGTGGTTCATACTCACTGAGAGAGGCAAATGGACATTTCTTGTTCAAGGACCCTCTATGTGGTCTATTTACCCCCATAGCCGCCAAACCAAGATATAAAAATAACGGTATTATTTTCAGATATATATCATAGGTCATATGAATATATTATCTTTATCGATAAATTCATTGTACAACCTGAATGTTAAAGAAAAAAACAAATCCAAGTGACCACCAGAGGCATCTGGGAGAATCTAGAGCAAGGAGTCAAAGTAGTGGGCAAGACATGGCCAGCAGATAAGACCTGGCCATGAGAGGAGCAAGAGAAGAAGAGCAGAGAGAGCAAAGAAGACTGGGAGAGGGGCCAAGAGAGAGAGAGGAACAAAAGAGAAAGGCCAGAGAGAGGTGGGTAAGTGGACAAAGAGAGCACATGGCCAACATGATAGTGCTATATAGAGTCCAAGCTACACAGAGAAACCCTATCTCAGGGGAAAAAAATCCCAGCACTTACCCCCAGTGATACACTGCCTCCAATAAGACCACACCTACTCCAACAATGCCACACCTTCTAATCCCTGTCAAGTAACTCCACTCCATAATAACCAAGCATTCATATCTATGAGCCTATGGAGGCCATTCCTATTCAAACCACCACAGGAGTAAAGGGTTTATTTGGTTTATACTTCCATGTCACAGTTCATCATTGAAGGAAGTTAGGGCGGGATCCTGCGGAATGGAGAAACTCTGCTTCCTGGCTTGTTCCTATGACTTACTCAGCTTGCTTGCTTAGCAGCCCAGGACCTGTGCAGGAGCAGCACTGCTCACCGTGTGTTGGGCTCTTCTACGCCAATTATTGATCAAGAACACATTCCACAGGCACTCCAGCAGGCTCGTCTGATGGAGGCAATCCATTAACCACACCCCTTTCTTCTCATTGATCTTAGTTCCTGTCAACCTGACACAAACTCAACAGCACAGGACTCTACCTTCAAGCTCACCATACAGCCCAGGCTGGCCTCAAACTCTCCGACTTCCTGTGAGCATCATGAGAACAGGATGTAGACAGGTACCACCACCCCTGGCTTCCAAGTTTTTTCTAAAATCACTTTATCGCATAGTTGATGCAAATAAAGACATCTTCTGGAACCAGGTAGTGGCACACCACCGTAATCAGACCCTCTGAAGGCTGAGGCAGGAGGATTGCTGTGAGTTTGAGATCCAGCTGGTGATACTCTGACTCAAACAAATAATAAAGAAATGGCTGGCGAGATGGCTTACATCTAAGCACTTGTTGCTCTTCCAGATTTTGGTTAGTTCTCAACTGTATGTTAGGGTGAAAGACCCTCTGGACCCCCCCTCAGAACCCGCAGCTAGCCTGCTCCCGTGAGAACATCCTGTTCGTTTGAAAGATTTTCAGGACCTGCAGTCGGCTGTACCATGAGAACATCCTGTTTGCTTGAGACCCTCAGGACCCCCTCAGGACCTGCAGCTAGCCTGCTCTCATGAGAACATCCCGTTTGCTTAGAAGAACAGGATACCTGTGGTCGGCACATGTGCCAAACTTAGAATGTTAGCAGTTCACAAAAGGAACAGTCACCCCTACAGATGTTTCCCTTATCGCGTAGCTATTCTCCTGTCCTGGAATAGACCAATCACTGCTAATAACCCTTTGAATAAGCCAATCCAATAAGTTGGAAAACAACCTACAGGTCACCCCCCCTTGTGTCTGTGGATTTTTGCTTTAAAAGGTGGACTGTAACAGCTATCATTGTCCTTCATATCCCGAACTTGAAGGACCCTGTCATGACAGAATAAAAATCCTCTTGCTTTTGCATCAATTTGTGGTTATGTGAATGGTGTCTGGAGCAACTCTTCCCTGATGTTTGGACTTCTAGTCCAACAAGGGATACAGTGAAGAAGCTGCCAATACGAACGCTCAGTTAGCAGGTAGGTTTTTATTGTGAATAACAGAGGGAAACTATCCAGAAGCATCTGAAAGAGTCCAGAGCACAGAGAAAAGAAAGCAAAAGATATCGTCAAGGCTATCTCGTAAGAGAAGGCAGAGAACAGAGAATAGTGAGGGTATACAGTGCACGCACGCACGCACGCACGCACGCACGCACGCATCCTTGCCATTATATAGAGAATGTGGTAGGAGGGAAGCCTAGGCAGCTGAAAAGGACACTAGCATGGGGACTTTGAAATGTTTAACAAGTCCTTGTGAGTAGGGCCTGAGCTGGAGCCTGGAGGCTAGCATGGACTTTGGTATGCAACCACAGATACAAGTCAACGGTCAAATGTCATTATGTCCTTTCTGCCAGAGGCAGAAAGCTGTTACGCAAGTGCCTGAGGAATACTGGCTTTTATTAGGTCCACTTGGAGCTCATTTTTGCATATGTGGACTGCCTAAGACTGAACACCAACCTCTAGTTTCAGGGAATCTGATGCCCACTTCTGATCTCCAGGGACACTAGCTATGTACATGGCATACACACACACACACACACACACACACACACACACACACATACTTACTACTCACACATATAAAATCAAGTATAAATCTTAAAAATTATAAAAATAAATATCTTCAATATAACTATTGTTCAGAAGCTCTTACTGAACATGCAGAATGCTGTGAATTTGTGGCGTAAGTATCTTATTACTTTGTTTTGTTTTGCTGGGTCTCTCTATTCAGCCCTGGCTGTGTGACCCTCACTACGTAGACCAGGATAGCCTCTAACTCAGCGATTTGCCTGCCTCTGCCTCTGGAGTTCAGGAATTAAAGTTCTGTGTCACTCACTATACACCACATATATGTATTTTATATTGTGCAAATACTGCTTTTCGTCAGAAGAAGTCAAAATAAATAAGAATGTCTAACACATATACGTCATTTATAACACAGACTTGCAAGCATTTTTCCATCTTAGAGTGATAGCTCTTTTCCTTTTTTTCTCCATGAGAGAAGGGCTTACTAGGTAGCCCTGACTGGCTTGGAACTGTCTATGCAGACCGATCTGGCCTCGACCTTCTAGAGATCAGCCGGCCTCCACAGTGCTGGGATAAAAGGTGTGTGCCGCCACACCTGGCTTACAGTAATGCTTTTACTTTGTTCTGTTTTTTGACCATAGGGGCACTCACTATGGAATGTAGGTTGATCTCAAGCTCAGATGCTTGAATTACAAGTGTTATGTGAATGGTCACACTCTAATGATAAATAAGAAAGAAAGGTGAAGTGGGGACCTTTGGGTGGGCCCTGCTGGGGTAAGCCATTAAACAAACACGCCAAGCACAACAGAGTTAGTACAAGAGGTTTATTGGGAGAGGGGGGAGAATGAAAGAGGGAAGGCCTGCGCCAAGTGGGGGCATGAGAGGAGCAAGAGACAACAGAGGAAAGAAGAGGCAAGAGAGATAAAAGACAAGAGAGGTAAGAGAGGAAAGAGGAGGAAGAGGGCGAGCTGTGCCTGGCAGGCCCTTTTAAGAGCTGCACATCTCGTATTGCTGAGGTGGAAAGGCACCCAGAGACAGGTGATGACGTAACAACTGCTTTGGTGGCAGATGTAGGCTACTGCCGCGGTGGAACTAACACACCACATTGCACACGTGTAGGGGTGAGGGGGCTCAGCTGGTAAAGGTACTTGTCACCAAGACTGAGGATCTGAGTTTGATCCTGAGAACCTTCATGGAAGGAGAGAATCAAGTGTTTAACCTGAAAGTCGTGCGGATTAAGATCACTTCCACAATTACCCAACTGCACATCTTAATCTTAGCACCTGGGAGGCAGACAGGAGATGGGTGAGATCTCTGTGATCTGTTAGAGTTCCAGGACAGTCAAGGTTACACAGAGAAACCCTGTCTTAAAAAAAAAAAAAAGCAAGCAAGCTATTTTTGTTATGTATGAGGGTTTATCACAATGAGCTTCTTAACTTGCAAGGTATGTTGTTCCTGTTTTGGCCTCACACTCCTGAACGTTGTCTCTGACCTCCATGCACAAAACCCACTCACCAAAGCACCTTCACCAACATCACACTAAATAAGTAAATGTAATGCAAAGTATTAAAAAATGCAAACCACAAGGGCTGGTTACTCATAAAAGACCCTAGTTCAGTTCCTAGCACCAACTGCAGGCTACTCCCTCTGGCTCCAGGGGATCCAACACCTCTCTGGCCTTTGTGGACACACACACACACACACACACACACACACACACACACACGACATATATTCACAAGACAAATACACACACATATAAATAAAAATAATAAAAAATAAATCTTAAAAACCTAAACAAAAACCTATACATCGACACACAATGACACAGACAAAGAATGAACTAGACTTTTTTCTACCCCTCCCCGTTTTGAGACAGAATAGCTCAAATGGGGACTACAGAGTGACCAGCTACACCCAGACAGATCTTTCTAATTCCTTTCCCCCAGGCAACAATTTGAAATGTGTTCTTCCAGTGATTCCAAAACATAGCTTTGATTTTGCTTTAGCAACATTGCTAGCTAAGTGCAATTATTATATCATGAATGCGTGGACCATCATACAAATAAAAGTTTAAATGCAGATACAATTTGGTTTGAAATTCGTGATGAGCATGCACTTGAGGAACTATATTGTGATCAGACGCCTCAATTCCATTCTTTTGCACAGGAAAAGCTGGTTGGGCCAGTTTTTCTTGGTTTGTAGAGCATTCTTGGCACATCTCACCTTTCCCAAAGTTCTTTCCTTATCTCCCTCTCTTTCTTTTAAAAATTTATTTACTTTTATTTTATATGTGTTGGTGTTTTGCCTGCAGGTATGTCTGTGTGAGTGTCAGATCTTGCAGTTATAGACCAGTGTTGGGTGGCGTATGGTTGCTGGATTTGAACCCAGGTCCTTTGGAAGAGCACTTACCACCCTTACCCGCTGAGTCGTGTCTGCAGTCCTCTCCCAATTCTCTCTACCTAGTGAAAACATTCTTCGTATTAACTGTATATTTTTCTTCAGCAATTCTAGGGCAAATGACTTTATTATTATTTTTTCTTTGTAGAAAAAAAGTCAACCCATATTGGCCTCTCATAGCTCCGATGGGACAAAAGCAAAGGCTGCCTCTGCCAGGTCGAGAATTACTTGTCATTTTAAATGTAATTTTAACCAGGCATGGTGGCACATGCCTTTAGTCCCGGCCCTCGGCAGAGGCAGGCAGATCTCTGTGAGGTTGAGGCCAGCCTGATCTAGAAAGCAAGTTCCTAGACAGTCAGGGCTACACAGAGACATCCGGTCTCAGAAAGAAAAGAAAAGTAATTTTAATGTGGCATGTACATGGTATTTTGATGTATATGCATCTTTACATTTTGCTCATCCTTCCTTACCCATTGCTTTTTCCCATCCTCGTTGCTCCTCCTGGTACCCTTAATAATCCTCCTCCTGTTCTCATGTCGTATGTACAGACACACATGTACATACACATATTCATATCTTTAGGTGTAGAGCTGCATATGACATAGAAACATACAAAATTTTCTTCCTTACCCCCATGGTCTGCTCTTGTTTTCTCTGTCCCCTTTGGTCTTCGGGCCGTGTATACTGGAGCACAGGAAGTTTTGGAAGTGAACATTTAGAACACCAAAACGAGTTTGGTGCGGCAATGCCTACACGCAGTCCCGGTACTCTGATGGTTACAGTGGGAGGATGGCTGTTAGGCGGAGGCCAGCCTGAAGATTTTAACCTGGCTCTGCTTCCTGGCTGCAAAGCGACCAGCTAGTCTGCTCCTCTTGAGGCCTCCAGTGCCAGGATGGTGTATGTCAGCGGTTCCCAGCCTTCCCAGTGCTGCAACCCCTTAATACATACAGGTCTTCATGTTGTGGTGACCTCTAACCATAAAACTACTTTTGTTGCTACTTCATAACTGTAATTTTGCTACTTTTATGAATTGTCTGTAAAAGGGTCATTCAACCCCAAAGAGGTTGTGGCCCACACAGGCTGAGAACTTCTGATAGATGTACCTTTGAATAGGGCTCACAGCTAAAGACCTTGGGTCTCAGAAGAAACTTTGGTGTTGTAGAATATTATTTTTAAGGCATGCTACTTTTATGTTGCTTTTGTTTAACTCTGTGAAGTTGTGTTACTTTGCCTGTCTTGGTCTGATAAGGAGGTGAAAGGCCAATGACAAGGCAGAAAGGATAGGTGGGGCTGGCAGGCAGAGCGAACAAATGGAAGGAGAGGAGGAAGGAACAAGAGAAGGAGGAGGACTTCAGGGGCCAGCTATCCATCCAGACCCAGCTACACACTATACAGCCATGGAGTAAGAGTGAAAGTAAGATGTATAGAAGTAAGAAAAAGGAGCAGGGCAGTGGTGGCAAAAGCCTTTAATCCCAGCACTTTAGAGGCAGAGGCAGGTGGATCTCTGTGAGTTAAAGCCAGCCTGGCTACAGTGGGAGTTCCAGGACAGGCCCCAGAGTTACACGGAGAAACCCTGTCTTGAAAAACAAAACAAAAAAAAAAAAAAAAAAAAAAAAAAAAAAAAAAAAAAAAAAAAAAAAAAAAAAAAAAAAAAAGAAAGAAAGAAAAGAAGAAAAAAGGAAAGAAAGAAAAAAAGAGAAAAGGAAAAGAAACGCAAAAAAGCAAAAAGAAAAAGATAAAAGTTCCAAGGCCAAAGATAGATGGGCTAATCCAAGTTAAGAAAAGCTGACAAGAAACAAGCCAAGCCAAGGCTGGGCGTTTAAAAGTAGTAATAAGTCTGTTTTATTTATTTGGGAGCTGGGTCACGGACCCTCCCCCACAAGAAGGCTTAAAGGGTGAAGAGCGAAAAGCAAACAACAACACTTTGAAATTGTGAAAACCGTGTTTGGGAAGGTTGTGAATGCAGGAGGAAGTAACTGGGAGCAGGCCTTGAGGTTTCCCAGCCCCGTCTCCCTTCACAATCACTCCTTTCTGACTGTGGATGCAGTGTGACTGACCAGCTGGCCTCCTGATTCTTTTGCCCTGGCTTTCCTGCCATGCTCCCTCCCCCACACAAATGTAAACCGGAACAAGCCCTTTCTTGTGTAAATTGCCTTTTATGAGGTATTTAGTTACAGCAACAGGAAAGGGTAGTAAAATAAAGCAACCTCCAGAGGAGATGCAAACAGTCCTGGCAAATTAACTCGAAGCATATTTCTTCACCACAACAAAGAAAAGAACTTGAACTTGTAAACCCTATGGGGTGATGCTCTTCCGTAACCCCAGCCCCTGAAAGGCTGTGGTGAAAAGATCGAAAATTCAAGGCCTTCTTTAGGCACAGAGTGGGTGATTTCTAGGTTGGTCTGGCAAAAGGTGAGATCTGCCTCACAAAATCAAATCAAATCAAATCGGAAGAACAAACCCAACAAACAGAAAGCGTGTATTCTCTCCTGCTTTCCAAGATGAGGGCTTCTCTGTGCTCAGATTTCAGCAACACTGTGAGAAATGTCCGAGTCCACGTGCAAGAACACAAACGGCTAAGAGGAATTGCAGAGACTTGGAGCGGCAAACAGGTGGAGCACGGGGAACCCTCGGAGGCCAGGTCGGGTGTCTTCTACTCCACAGCCATTGAGATCCACAGGGAACAGAAACACAGCACAAGCCTTTGCTACTTGGTGCCAACTGGGTCTGTGCAGACCGGTAGACTGAACTGACGCTCGGTGCAGAAAGAGGACAGAGTGTTGGTCTTTCAAAGGTCACCCTTGTCTCCATGAAAGGAAGGAGGCTTCTGAGGTCCTCTCCCTGCACCTTTAGATACTCGACAAACTAAAATCATTTTAACTCCTAACTCTAAAGCTGGATGAGGTGCCACAAGCCTATAATCCCAGCACTTAGGTGGCAGAGGCCAGGACATCCCTGAGTTTAAGGGCAGCCTGGTCTACATAGTGAGTTCCAGGACAGCCAGCACATGTAGAGAGAGTCCGTCTCCAAAAACCAAACCCCAAAGCAAACAACTCAGCAAAAAATAAAGTAATATTCCAGCTCCAACTGTTGGCAGAAAAAAAGTTATACATTGTTTTTAGACTTTTTTTTTGAGAGAGAATAAAAACTCTCTCTCCCTCCCTCTCTTTCTATCTCTTCTTTCTTCCCCTCCCCTTCCCCCATGTCTCTGGCACAGGCACATACACACACATATACACACACATGTTTCTCAAGCTGTCACACTGGATCCATGCTGTCAGAGCGTGTGCAAACTCAGAGTCGTGTGTACCATTTTCTCTGAGGGTAGGCATTTATTAAGAATGCTATAGAAGGGAACCTGGTCATGGTGACTCATGTGTAATGGTAAAAATAAAACGGCACAGTTCCCCAAGTGGCAGCAGCCGGCAGTGGGCCCCACTCAGGGAGCTGTGTGGCAGGTGAGAGACAGAGAGGCATGCCATACAGAGTGAGGTTGGATATTTATTTAGTGGGTTATGGAGGGGAAGAGAAAGGGGGAAGGGGGAAAAGTAGAGGCAGAGAGAAAGAGAAACAGAGAGAAAGAGAGAGAAAAGAGAGGGGAGAGGAGAGGAGAGGAGAGGAGAGGAGAGGAGAGGAGAGGAGAGGTTGTCTCTTTGGGAGAGAGATAGAAAGGAAAAGGCTCAGGCTGGAAGCAGAAGAAAGACCCGCTTGACTTAGTGTGTGTGTGTATGTGTGTGTGTGTGTGTGTGTGTGTGTGTGTGTAGTGGGCAGGGCTTGCCTCCCAACACTCAGGAGGCAGAGGCAGGTGGATATTGGGAGTTCTAGGTCAACCTGGTCTTATATGGTAAATTTCAGGCCAGCCAGGGCTGCATAGTGAGCCCCTGTCCCAAAATTAAGAGGAAAAAAAAAAGTTGTAGAAGGTGTTTAGAATTCAATGAGAGGTTGTTCTAAGATTATGTTTTTCACGGTTTAAGAATCCGGGGCAGTAAGATGTTCAGTGTCGCCAAGCTAAGACCATCAGGCTGGAATGAGAGAACTGACTTCTGAAAACTTTCCTTTGCTTCCCACATGAGTGCTGTCTCGATAGACATGCATGCGCGCGTGTGTACGTGTGTGTGTGTGTGTGTGTGCGCGCGCGCACATAAATGTAAAGAAGTTCCTTTTCAGTGTGTGTGTGTGCTTGTATCACACGCCTCAGCAGGAGCCTCTGGAGGCCCAGAAAAGACATCTCATCTCCCCTGGGACTGGAATTACAAAGGGCGTAGGCCGCGCTGTGGATGCTGGGAGTGGAACCTAGGTCCTCTGACAGAGCGCAGGTCACGCCTAACCACTGAGCCTTTTCTCCAGCCCCAGTTAAACATAATCTAAAAAAAAAAAAAAAAAAATCTTTTTTTTGAGGCAGTCTCACGTAGCCCCAATTGGTCTCAAACTTAGTGTGCAGCCAAGAGTGACCTTGAATTTCCCAGCCTCCTGCCCCTCCCTCCCGAATTCTGTGATTGTAGTTTATACGATGCTGGGAATGGAACCCAGGATTTCCTGCATGCTAGAAATCCTCTACCAATAAAAGAGCTACGTCCCCGGCTCTTCATGTGCTGGGACCACCTAAGTATCCTATTTGGGGATGTGTAGGTATGCACAACCGAACTATCCTGAGGATGTACAGGCGCATCCGTGCCTGTCTTAAATGAGAGGAGAGGCAAGGGAATTACATTCGCAAAATATGCACATGCGCAATACCAAGTACGTGATCTCTGACAGAAGGCTGGAAACGATTTTGTGATTACCTGTTCTTGAATCCCTGGGATGCTACACTGCCACCCTGTGGAACTGAGGCCTTCGGCGTTCACAAACCCTGCTATTATGCTCCTGGAAATCACACACTAAATTATACCCTAAAGCGAGTACATATGAACATCACACATATTGCTGATTATGTAAAAACGAAGAGAATGATTGCTTTCAGTTAAAAGAAGGCATCCTCCAATGATAGTTACCATGTGAGTCAATTTCTTAGAACATTTGTTTGAACAGAAGCCCCAAGGCTCATGACAGAAAGAAGTGGATTTTCTATGTTCTTCTGAGCTGTGTTCCAATATAAGATGACACCATGTCTCATTATATCTGGAATTAATATTTTCCCAGGACCCCACATGTGCAAACCAGGAAAGCTCCCAGCCAGCCGAGCCCTGTCAATCTGGAGAAAAAGAAAGGAAATAAAAACAAAACAAAAAAAGAAAATATTTTAACAATGAAATGGAGTGAAATACAGGCTCGGCTCTATGAAAGGACCTTAAAGATTTTATACTGGTGACTGCAGAGATGGTTCAGTGGCTATGAGCACTCACTGGCTGCTCTTCCGGAGGACCTAAGTTTGATTCCTGATATCCTCATGGTGGGTCACAGACATCCATACCTCCAGTTCCAAGGACTCTGACACCCTCTTCTGGCCTTCTTGGGCACAGGAATGCAAATACTGCACACAACGTACATGTCAAAATATCTGAACACACAGAATAAATAAAAATAAAAATTTAAGGGGGGGGGCGGAGAGATGGCTCACAGTTAAGAGCACTAGCTGTTTTTTCCAAGGACCAGGGTTCAATTCCCAGCACCCGCATGGCAGCTCACAACTGTCTGTAACTCCAGTTCCTGGGGGATCTGATACCCTCACACCAATACAGATAACATAAAATTAAAATAAAAAAGAGCCAATAAAGGCATTGAAAAAAATAACAATTTGAAAAGACATTATCATCAGTCAAAGAAGTCAGGCACACAAAAGGCACACATTATATAGTTTACTTATGCGGAAAGTCTGCAGTAGCTACTTCCATACTGCTTACTAAGGACTGGCAGGAGAGGGAACGAAACGTAACGTTACTGGAAATCCATTTCTGTTTGGACGATGGAAATATTCCAGACTTTGGTAGTAGTGCTTGTTGGATAACTCTGTAAATATACTAAGAGCCATAAGACAGCACACATTAAATGGAACTGTAAGCCATGGGATTATATCTCGATATATGATCCCTGCAGCCTACAGTGAGAGAGAAGGATGCTGCGAAGGACGCAGAATTTAAGAACGGAACTTACATGTCAAAGTTTCCATGGCTGACTTTTAGTTCCATAAACTGTAGACTCAGTTCACTTGGAGACGACTGGAGTAGGGAAGTCAGCACTTTCGCAAAGAACTGGAGACTTACAGGTACATCAGTTTGACTTCTAGCTGGGCCACTTTGCTGCCGAAGCCTATGTTTCCTCACCTGCAATGGTTTTGAGAACCGCATTCACTGAGCCGAGTTAGAGCGGGAAGGGAGGGGTGGTCTTAGAGGTAAGGGTGGATGTTCACATTTAGGTTTCCCATTGCTTTCTGTCAGGCACTGAGCAAGCTCTGAGTCCAGGAGAAGGAGGGAAAGACGATCTTCTCAGAGATGTACTGGGAGGCTGGACCGGAAGAGTTCTCATTTCTCATCCCCAGACTATCTAGAAGCAGACTGGGCTTTGTGTGCCCAGATTCCAGTGTTTCTAAGGTCAGACTATACATAAGATGTGATGGCCTCAAGAGGCTTTTGTCCTCTCTCTCTCTCTCTCTCTCTCTCTCTCTCTCTCTCTCTCTCTCTCTCTCTCTCTCTCTCTCTCGACAGGCTTTCTCTGTGTAAAAGCCCTAGCTGTCCTGGAACTTGCTCTGTAGACTTAGCTGGCCTCGAACTCACAGAGATCCACCTGCCTTTCCCTCCTGAGCGCTGGGATTAAAGGTGTGCGCCACCACTGCCCAACCTTTCTTTTTATTTTAATTTAAAAATTACACTTATTGGGTTGAGAAAGGTGTTTCAGTGGTTAAGAGCACTGGCTGCTCTTCCAGGGGACCTGGGTTCATATCCCAGCACCCACACGGTGACTCACAACTGTCTGTAACTCCTGCACCTCTTTCGGCCTCTGCAGGCACTGTGTGCTTTCATGGTGGTACACGGACCATGAGTGGATTTAGGCAAGCACTCATGCACATAAAATAAAAATAAATAAAATCTCAAAAATTAATTAAAAATGCATTTATTACTTCCTCCATGTGTGTTCACAAGTCATGTGTTTGGGGTTTGAGGAGAACTACTTCCGGGTGGTTCTTCTCCTTCTACCAGGTTCTGGGTGTTGTACTTGGGTTTACATGCTTGGCAGCACACACCTTTACTCACTGAGCCATCTTGCTGTCCTGCTTCTTTTTTCTTAGATGGTTTGTTCTCTAGTCTTCTTTTCACTTCTGCCCCCCCCCAGAATGATTATTATTTTTGACTCACACCACTAGGTTATGCCCCGTATTGAAAACAGAATCATTTTTCTAATGCTTCACAGTGTAAGCCATTAGCAGAAGCTTTACATCTCAGTGCTGGTTTCTGCGGCCTGTTGGCCTCTCCATTTCCTCAGATCACCTTTTGCTTTATTTTTTTTTTATTTATTATGTATACAACATTCTGCCTTGATGTATGCCCACACGCCAGAGGAGGGCGCCAGATCTCAGTACAGATGGTTGTGAGCCACCATGTGGTTGCTGGGAATTGAACTCATGACCTCTGGAAGAGCAGTCAGTGCTCTTAACCTCTGAGCCATCTCTCCAGCCCCACCTTTTGCTTTTATGAGCTTCATAGAGCAGGTGTGCACCGCTCTTAGGTCCGGGTTATCGCGGGATGGCACGTGGGGCTTGCATGCTGAACACTTGCATCAAGTGCAGCGAGCCAATTCATAGCAAGAGGCCTTTGAGGTGGAGGACAGCACTCTAGTTAATATTTATCATGTTCCCTGCCATTGCCTTTCTTCATTCCCTCCATTTAAAATCTCCACAATGCCTCAGCGTGGCCTGGACTCAGATCCCTAGACTTGGCGTCGCTGTACTTCTGCTTGCTGCTCTCCTAGAATCTGAGGGGTGCTGACGGGATACACGCTGGCGGCGGTTGCCTATTTCCGGATAGGTGCTCTTGCCGGGGAGAGCCAGCCACAGTCCTACGCGGTTAAGCCTGTTTCAGGAAAAGTAGTGGAGGACAGAACGTAGACTGATGAGGAGGATATCATGCAGAACCCACCCACAAGGCTTTCCGAGAACTCAGAGGTCGCGAACTCCCTCACAGAAGAATGAGGAAGGAAGGAAGGAAGGAAGGAAGGAAGGAAGGAAGGAAGGAAGGAAGGAAGGAAGGAAGGAAGGAAGGAAGGAAGGAAGTAAGGAGCTGGGAAAACCTGCTGGACTCCCAGTAGATCCACTTTGGGAATTTGCTGTTGTATCGAGCCTGGAAAATGTCTATTACATCTTTCTGCCCCCGACCCCCAGCCCACTGCCCCACTGAGTAAGAAGTTGAATGTGTCTCAGGTATGGTTGTCCATACCTGTAACTCTGGCTCTTGTGAGGTTCAGACAGGAGGATCACGAGTTCAAGGTCATCCTCAGTTAAACAAAATACACGTTGAGTTCAAGGCTTGTCTCCACAGAGTGAAACCTTGTCTCAAAACAAACGAAACAATATGGAGATTTTTTTTTTCTTTTCTGAGAATTTCTCTGTGTAGCCCAGGGTGTCTTGAAACTTGCTCTGTAGACCAGGCTGGCCTTGAAATCAGAGATCTGCCTGCCTCTGCCTTTCAAGTGTTGGGATTAAAGGTGTGTTTCGCCACAGTCTGGTGTAAAAAGATTCTTACCGATTATAACTAACCATGCCTATATTGCTTGAATGAGTATTCAAATAAAAATAAACCAACGAAACAAGCATGTAATGAGCAAGGTTTTTGACTGAATGTCTGTGAGTGCAGATATGAAATCAACTAAAAATGTGTGTCAATGACAGAGTAGCTTGTATGCTATGTGTTATATACACTGTACTGAAGCATAAAACCATAGTAGGTCAGGAGATTATGGCTAAGTTAGAGTGTTTAATATGTGGGCCAAAGCTCACCAGAAAATAAAGGTTCTGTGCACATGTCTCTGACTGATCTGGAAATGCTATGTAGACCTGGCTGGCTCGGAAGTCACAGAGATTTACTTGTTTCTGTCTTTAGTGCCAAGATCAAAGGCTTGGACGACCACACCTGGCCGAATGTGTATATCAGTGATCTTGTGTGTGTGTGTGTATGTGTGTGTTTGTGTATGTGAATGTATGTGTGTGTACGTATGTGTGATAAGGTCTCATATAGCCCAGGCTGCTCTTAAATTTTTTTTAAATATTTATTTATTTATTATGTATACAATATTCTGTCTGTGTGGATGCCTGCAGGCCAGAAGAGGGCACCAGACCCCATTACAGATGGTTGTGAGCCACCATGTGGTTGCTGGGAATTGAACTCAGGACCTTTGGAAGAGCAGTCAGTGCTCTTAACCTCTGAGCCATCTCTCCAGCCCCTGCTCTTAAATTTGATATGTACTTGAGGATGACCTTTAACTCTTGATCCTTTTGCCTTCATTTCCCCAAGGCTGGGATTATACTCAGATACTTCCACATCTGGTTTATTTGCCTATTTACACATTTTAAGAAACTCATAAAAAATTAGATTTTATTCAATTGTGGGCTATCTGAAAAATACACAGTAAAGCTCAGAAGCTTCACCTTAATCCCTGACACAAAGACTGACAGTGTATGTTTATAAAACATAATCGTTGAAGGAGCCACATTTCTCTCCATTTTGATTCCAGAGATAAACAAATTCCCACATCAAACTCCATGGTCCTCTGTGATCCTAGGGTTACTTCAGCTCAACCACAGCTCTACTCAAGCAACCCCCACTTTCATTTCTCGCCTGTTCTGCCCAGGAAACTGCTCTCTCTGTTCAGGAGAAGCTAGAGTTTCAAAAATTATTATCTCTCAAAAGTATAAAATTTGTACAATAGAAAAAAAAATCTCCTTTGGATTTGCAGATATTCATGAGATAGTATGCTTTTCTAGCGTGTACAGAGCCCTGGATTCAATCCCTAACACAACAGAAGCTGGGTGTGATGGTACTCACCACTAATCCCAGGATTCAGGAGGTAGGGTCAGGAGGGTCAGAAGTTCAAGGTCATCTTTAGCTACAAAGAGAATTGGAGATCAGCATGGACTATGTGAGTCCTGTCACATACTTGTGTGTGTGTGTGTGTGTGTGTGTGTGTGAGAGAGAGAGAGAGAGAGAGAGAGACTGCTTTTTTTGCTATATTGCTGTTTATGTTTTTTTATTGATATTTACTGAGCTCTACATTTTTCTCTGCTCCCCTCCCTGCCTCTCCCCTCTCCCCTTCAACCCTCCCCCAAGGTCCCCATGCTCCCAATTTACTCAGGTGATCTTGTCTTTTTTTTACTTACTACTTCCCATGTAGATTATATCTATGTAAGTCTCTCTTAGTGTCTACATTGTTGTCTAAGTTCTCTGGGATTGTGGTTTGTAGGCTGCCTTTCTTTGCTTTATGTTTAAAAACTACCTATGAGAGAGTACATGTGATAACTGTCTTTCTGTGTCTGGGTTACCTCACTCAAAATAATATTTTCTAGCTCCATCCATTTTCCTGCAAAATTCAAGCTGTCATTATTTTTTTTTCTGCTGTGTAGTACTACATTTTGTAGATGTACCACATTTTCCTCATCCATTCTTTGGTTAAGGGCCATTTAGGTTGTTTCCAGGTTCTGGCTATGACAAACAAAGCTGCTATGAACATAGTTGAGCACATGTCCTTGTGGCACGATTGAGCATCCTTTGGATATATACCCAAAAGTGGTATTACTGGGTCTTGAGGAAGGTTGTTTCCTAATTTTCTGAGAAATCGCCACACTGACATCCAAAGGGTTTGTACCAGCTTGCACTCCCACCAGCAATGCAGAAGTGTTCCCTTTTCCCCACTACCTCTGCAGCATATATTGTTTTGATCTTCGCCATTCTTACAGGTGTAAGATGGAATCTCAGAGTTGTTTGGATTTGCATTTCTCTGATGACTAAGGATGTTGAACATTTCCTTAAGTGTCTGTCAGCCATTTTAGATTTTTCTGTTGAGAGTTCTCTGTTTAGGTCTGTACCCATTTTTTATTGGAGTATTTGTTCTTTTGATGACCAATTTCTTGAGTTCTTGGTATATTTTGGAGATCAGACCTCTGTCTGATGTGGGGTTAGTGAAGATCTTTTCCTATTATGTAGGCTATAGTTTTGTCTTGTTGACCATGTCATTTGCTTTTCAGTTTCAGGAGGTCCCATTTATTAATTGTTTCTCTCAGTGTCTGTGCTGCTGGGGTTCTCTTTAGGAAGTGGTTCCCTGTGCCAATGCGTTCAAGTGTACTTCCCACTTTCTCTTCTATAAGGTTCAGTGTGTCTGGCTTTATGTTGAGGTCTTTGATCCATTTAGACTTGAGAGAGACTGATTTTTTTCTGAATGTAACTGATTTTTTTCTGAATGTAAACTCTAAGCAATAAGGCCAAATATTTTAATTATTATACACACACACAGACTATAAAGTATTGTGTGTGTGGTGTGTATGTGTGTTCATATACACCCCCACCCCCAGTTTATGAGTTTATGTGGTCCAGTATGTATAGAACCTAAGGCCTCACGGACCCCAGACATTCAACCAACCAAGCTATATCTCTACATACATCCAAAATTAAAATTTCACTTATACTTTTTACAATAAAAGTCAGGCTGTGGTAGCCTTGGCTTGTTTGGAACTTGCTATGTAAACCTCTTACACCCTAAACTTGTGGGCTGGGCTCCATTGAGACCCTGACTCAAAACCAACAACCTGCAGCTCTATGCCAACCCAGAACTCACAGATGCCCTGAGAACTGCGAGTTCTGTGTAGATTTCAAAAGAAGGAAATTAAATTTCGATACACAAAAAGAAAGAAGCTGTATCTCTGCAAAAGCTCTAGTGCAGACCTCTCTCTCCCCGAGGATATCTTTAAAAATAGAAACCTTGAGAGACGCCCCAAGGCAGTTTCTTTCTGGCCCCAGGTAGCCAGTTAGCCAGCTTAGCCAGTTCTCAACAGTGCCACCACCTGATCCCCGCCCCCTGCTTTGCTCTCTTGTCATTCTGTCCCCTGTGAACTAACCTAATCTACGAGAAGAGTCATTGGACAGGAAAGTAAACAATACATTGTTCTATGGCGGAAGTATTTTGCAACTGTTTTGCATTGTGAAATTTCTTCATTCCTATGAGTACTGAAAAGTTTGTCTCGAATACCCATGGCAAGGGTTGCAAATTCAGATAGAGGACCTGAAAAAAGACAGGTAGGTGTCTTGTAAAGATGTCCGTTTCCTAGCTCTTCTATGGACAAACTGGACTTGAATCACCACAAAGGTGTGAAGACTCTAAAATACAGTGCTTTGCTCTCTTTTGCTGACACAATTCGCACCTAAGTGGTCCAGGGATCTCTGAAAGTCTGTGGGTATGAGATCCCCTCATTAAATATAAATGACTAAAGAAAACAAGGTCAAGTCTTTATTCAAGCAGGGGACAAGAGGAATAAAGTACAGGATACCACCTAACTCCCTCTTCTACTGCCTGCATTTGAAGGTCAAGAACTATCTCTGGATCCAGAAAGAACTGAATATTACTAGCTGGGCCATGGTGGCCCGTGCCTTTAATCCCAGCATTTGGGAAGCAGAGGCAGTTGGATTTCTGTGAGTTCAAGGCCAGCCTGGTCTACACAGTAGGTTCCAAGCCAATGGAACCAAGCCAATGATGAGAATAAATGCAGCAAACGTCTGTAAGAGTACTCCTACACACACGTAGATTCATGTGCTCATTAGATCACAAAATCCAGAGCAAACACACAGTGTTTAAGTTACAACACTTCTTTTTCATACCCTAGTCAAACAAATCAATGTCCTGAGTTTTCAGGCCACATTTGAAAGTTCATTTTTTTTTTTTTTTGCGAAGTAAAAGTTACAAGTGAGCCAGGTAGTGGTAGTGCGTGCCTTTAATCCCAGCACTTGGGAGGCAGAGGCAGGTGGAGCTCTCTGAATTCGAGGCCAGCTTGATCTACAAGAGTTAGTTGTAGGACGGGCTCCAAAGCTACAGAGGAATCCTGTCTCAAAAAACCAGCAAAAAAATGAAAAGTGTTGCTTATGCTAACAGGACAAAAGGCACTAGCGGTTCAAGTGAAGAAAACTAAGGATTTATGCATTTTAATTTTATGTGTATGAATATTTTGCCCACCCATACGTATGTGCAGAACATGCATGCAATGCCCATGGTATCCAGAAGAGGGCATCAGATCCCATGGAACTAGAGCTACAGATTCCTGAGCTATGGAAGCTGGGAACAGAACCTGGGTCCTCTGCAAGAGCCCTAGCTACAACTTTTCTGAGAGGAGAAAAATTATTTTATCCAGAAAGATGTTCAGATTCCTAAGGTGGAAATACAGAGTGGCTGCGCATTCTTTAATCTCCATTTCTGAAAATGCAGAAGTCTAACAAACAACAGGTGAACAGTAGGCTCAATCGTTCTTCAAGACAACAAAATTTTGTGGCTAAGTATGGGAGCCATTACTATCCATTCAGGTTTTGTTTCACCCAGAGTCAACATTTACCAAACGGACGCTCATCTGCAGGCCAATTCTCTTGTTTGTGTAGCGTGGGAACCTGGGTCCCCTGCAAAAGGTTAAATGATATTTGCTCTTATTGATTGAAGACAACTAGGCAGCTTATTTGACATCTCAGATGGTTATTAAAGAGAACACTACTAGTGCGATGGATAGCTTCCATCCCCGGAACCTTGTGAGAGCTGAGTCTTTCCTTCCACCGTGTAGGCTCCGGGGACTGGTAGAGTGCTTACCCAGCATGTTCAAGGCCCAGGGTTTGATCCTCAGTGCACTTAGAACCGGATGTGGTGGTACATGACACCTGTAGCCCCAGTGTTCCAGAGATAGAGCAGAAGGACCCGAAGTTCAGTTATCCTCAGCTTCATAGTGAGTTGTAGGTTAACCTAGGCTACAAAAAATTCTGTCTAGGAAAGGAGAGGAGAGGAGAGAGACAAAGAGGGAATGAGCGCTGGTCTAGAGAAACCCTTGGTAATCTAGCCAGAATGACTGAATGACTGAATTCTGTAGTTTGCAGAGTTCAATCTTTTTTTGTAGCTTCACATGAACTTTGGGTGATGAGCTCACCAGGACTACAGTATTTCCGTCCCAAGGTGCTACACTTGTAAGTGTCTTAGATCTCTATGGTGGTTGCTTTCTGTCTCAAGAGACCTGATAAGGCAGTATTTTAGTTAATATGTAGTGAAATCCTGAGAGTTTTTTTTTTTTAAAGAAACTTCCTTGTCTTGAACTCACCCTCAAAGAAATTGTCTACTCGTTTTCGGTTTTGTTTGTTCTTTCATTAAAAAAAAAAAGTGCTTGATTTCAAAGTATTCCTATTTTCTTTTCTGTCTCATTGCTCACTACTGAGGCTTCCAATTTTTAAAATACTTGTTGTAAGCTACGGTTTGCCAAGCATGCACAGTCCAAACCCAATTTCCTGAATAACTTAGCCAACCTCAAAGCAGTACGGTGGCTGATGGACCTAAGCATTCTGCATCAAGTTTGTGTGGCCCTGCTCGCTGGGGCGCAATCTGCAGACCCACTGTTTACTTTCCGCGTGGAGAGCTCTCCTAAGAGCTAACCTTAGGCCAGTGCATGCCTTTCGTTATGGGCATTAAGCTAAACTGTAAAATAGCCACACTGTGATGTTCCGAGCTATCTAAGATCCAAAGGTACAAACCAACGACTCTCAATGTTCTTTTAAGAGGGAAATAGACTCTTAACATCGCAAAAAGAAAACAGAGAAGCCGCTAGTCCCTCTTGCGACAGAAGTAATGAAGCCTAAGAATTCCTATAGCAAGATGGAGACATGAGGACACCAGCCCTTTAGGAAGCCAGCCTGGATGAGGGATGAAGAGCCTCGGCTGGCTCAGCCCGAAACCTGCCAATGCTGTGATCCTCGGCTGCATCTGGGTTTCTGTGGCGCAGGGTACAGTTTTGAGCCGCTGCTTGACATCCTGCATAACGAACCTGGTAAGTTTCACTGACCTGATGCTTGTGCTTGCAGGAACTGGAACACAATCTCCTGGTAACTGAGGTTCGTTTTCTCCTCATGACACCTTTTTTTGACTTTAACCCACGAAAAGATAGCAAGGATTTCCACTTTTTTTTTTTAACCACTGAAGGCAAGAGAATATGTAATTCCAAAATATATGCAGGATATTTTAACTATTTGTCATCACACTCTAGATTTTGGGGGGGGGGAATTCGTGGATTGGTTAAAATAATCTTTAAGTAGAACCAAGTTTACAAATTGTAAAATATTCCACTTAGTAATTTATTATAAAACAATTAATATTTGGTTAAAATATAAAATGGGCTTTTGGCACACTGTAAACTTTCCAGTTCCTGGTTAACAGTTGGTGGTACCGTGGATGGCTTGCTGACCAGGGAGCAGGTGAGGAGGCTAGGTACAACATTTTCTTTTCTTTTTTTTTTGGTTTTTTTGAGACAGGGTTTCTCTGTGGTTTTGGAGCCTGTCCTGGAACTAGCTCTTGTAGACCAGGCTGGTCTCGAACTCACAGAGATCTGCCTGCCTCTGCCTCCCGAGTGCTGGGATTAAAGGCGTGCGCCACCACCGCCCCGGCGGCGGTACAACATTTTCTATCAAGAGACAAGATTATTTGTGTCTCTTTATTTCTACCTATGCGTTTGCCAGGTTTGACTAATCAGTTTTGACATGAAAAGATTTTCTGATTGTTCTCCCTTTTGCATGTATTATATGATATCATTTCAATAGCAACTTAGTTGTGTTTAAAACTTCCTTTCAAGTTAACTCTTATATATTTAGGAATTAACTTGAAAAGCCAAATACTGTAGCTGGGAAGACGTGCATTCTTCCTCTCCAAAGATTAAATAACATAGTTGTGTAGTGGTGGTGCATACCTTTAATCCCAGTACTCAGGAGGCAGAGGCAGGCGGATCTCTATGAGTTTGAAACTAGCCTGGTCTACAGAGTAAATTACAGGACAGCCAGGGCTGTATGGAGAAACCCTGTCTCTAAAAACCAAACCAAACTAAACTAAACCAAAAAAAAAGCTACCCCACCCCCCCAAAGGTGAAATAGCATGACAGCTTGGGTATGACATTTTGAAGCTTTATTATAAAGTAACTAAACACTGTGCTTATTCTTATGCTAATACATTGGATGGAGAGTTCTCTGGAAGATTAGAAAAGTGTGTATTACATGCTTATGTTTGAATATAAGTAAAGCAGTAGATCATTGCTTGGGCAAACTGTAGTTAGTAGCATTTCAAAAATAGTTACAGAAATCTTTGCCAAGATTTTACTGTCTTTGATGCAGAAATGTTTGCTTTAGCTCCTGTACTTATAATACAAACTTAAAAATAGCATGGAAGTCAGAGGCTGTGAGGGAGGTTGAGGCAGGAGGACCAGGAGGGGATGCCAACCTGGGCTATTGTTTTCTGCCCTAAAAGAGATTTCTTTTATTTTTTTTTTCTGTTAAGAATATGAATATGTTGCAGTAGAGGTTCCTATCTATACATCTCATACTGTTTATATGATAAAGAGAAAAGAATGAAGACTGGTAATTCCACGGTTAACCCCTGACTATTTTTCTTTTAGTATTTTTCTCAAATATATCTTGGTATATGTATATATGCGTATACTGTCCTCAAACTCATTGCACTCCTCATGCCTCAGCTTGCCTAGGGTTAGAATTACAGGAGCGAGCCGTTGTGACTGGCTTAAGCACACATATAATTTTACACACGCCCGTCTCACTTCACATTATATCACAATTTCCCTCTATATCCCGCAATTCTATGGAAACAAGCTCTTCAGCGTTTTAGAGTGCAATGTCATGAGTGTACCCCTGCAAGTTGCCCGTTCCCTTCCTTTTGAAACTGACTGGAGTTCTGAACACAATGACCGTCTTCATTTTGTTTCTAGCTCTCCTTATTGTTCTCTGTGTGTGGGCCCCATGCCCTCAGGGTTTGGCAGCTCAGGACAGACAGTCCATTCCTTTGTTGGGCTGCCTTCCGTTCACCACCTACAGAGGAGGGCACAGCCCCTGAGGTGGCAATTGCGAGAGACACAGTCTGCTGGTTTGACCAGTAAATGTAGTAAGAGTGTTCTGAGCTGGCCCTCCCACGCAGGTGTGGGAGGGGCAGCAGCAGGTGGACGGACAGCTGAACGCAGCCGCTGTGTGGCGTGATGTACCCCATTTGGTTATTTCCTGCTGCCCCTTTTCATGTGCACATTTGCTGCATTGAACATCTTTGATTTCCAGATTTTGATGGCTGGTTGACATTAAGGCATTTTCTTTCTCATGTCGCCCTGAGACACATTCTTGAATAAAAGAATGCAGGCACGAAGTCAGGCATGGTGATTCATGCCTCTAGCCCCAGCAGATACAGAATCGGTACAGGTTTGAAGCCAGCCTGGGCTACAGAGTGAGCTCCAGGGTACCCTGGGCCATGCAGCGAAGCAGACAGTGAAGACAACCAACCGCAGAGAAGAATGTTAGAAGTGTGTGTATGTGGGGGGGGGGGGGGGGGCGGACTAGCTTGAGTTCTTGCTGAGCAGGGGCGATTCACATGGACTGAGGGAGCTTATAAATGAGCTCAGTATACTAATGGCCTTGTATTTGAATTCTAGATGCCATGTTCTGCAGAAAAAAAGACAGCAAATTCCAATACCACTGGATAGCACAGAAACAAACAAAACCCCCAAAGATTCATAGCAAAGAATTTATAGAAGTGCGTTTCGCTGTAGATCCCGAGGGCAGAGCAGCAAACTAAAGGCTCGGTTTCATCACACTTTTCTCACCTTTAGCAACGATTTAACAACTGAACTGAATCCAGAAGTGTTCGCTCAGCAGCTTCAGTCCTGTTCAGTAGAGTCCCTGGGAAACTATGCACCTGCAGTTCTGCAGAGGCTGCAGCTGGGAACTCAAGGAAACCCGTTTCGTGACCGGTGCCCTCACAGAATCTGTAGTGTGCTGAAGTGTCGAAATTTTGATCATTAGACAGTTAAAAGTTGCTCAAGTACGTAGTTTCATCTTTGGACAAATTAGAGAATAATGCCAATGCAGTTTAAAATTTACTTATAAAGTTCCAAAGGAACCAACTAAAAGACCGTTAGAAAACAGGGCTCAGGAGGCTGTGCTGTTTAAAAAAAAAAAAACACATGCAAATATCAGTGCCTTTTTTGTATGTCAACATAACATAAACATCAACAACAAAATAACTGGGTCAGGCGGATGATGGAGAGACCCCTTTCTGGTTAAGAGCATGTACTGCTCTTGCAGAGGCCTTAAGATTGTTTTCTAGCCCCAAATTGGGTGGCTCACAACCCAACCTGTAACTCCAGCTCCAGAGGATCTGACGCCTCTAGCCTTTGAGGCACCGGTACTCAAATGCACACTTGAATTTCCCCTACCCCATAATTTAAAATAAGAAAAACAAATCCTAATGAGATTACAGAGTCAAACCATCATCCCCTAATTCAGTGCAACCTATAGATATGTTCACAGTCTGTTTTCATGTAGAAACAGACTGGGCAGAGAACGGAAACTAATCCAGATCTGAAGCAATGACGTAGCTTACATAGGGAGTAAAGATAAAGATGGAAATCCATTCTTTGTTTTTCTTGTGACAGGGACTTTAAGCATTTTTAAAAGGCTATTTATTTATGTATTAATTTATTTACTTATTTACTTTTTGAGGCATGGTTTCTCTGTGTAGCCCTGGCTGTCCCAATAACTTGCTTTGTGGACCAGGCTGGCTTCGAACGCAGAGATCTACCTGCCCGCCTCTGTCTCCTAAGCACTGGGATTAAAAGTGTTGGCTAGATTTAAAAAAAAATTATTTTATGTGTGTGAATGTTTTGCCAGCATGCATGCAGGTGCAGCTCCTGTGGGGCTTAGAAGAGGGTGTTGATCCCCTGGAACTGCTGGTAGTGATGATGGTGAGGCCACCACACAGGCGCTGACACCCGAACCCAGGTCATCTTCAAGAACAACAAACACTCGTAACTGCTGAGCCACCCTTCCAGTCCCCAAGACAGGGGCTTGTGTGGTCCTTATAGGTCTGGAACTCATTAAACAGACCAGGCTGACTTTATAGTTGCAACCCTCTTTCTTTCTCTTCCTTCCAAGTGCTGGGATTATAGCCGGGCACCACCATGCCCAGCTTTATAGAAAAAGATTCACACTAACAAAGCCCCACCCCACACACCATTTTTTTTTTATGAGTTGGGGGTTATATAGGTTGGCTTTTGAAATTCCTATGTATCTGGACATCCTTGAATGCCCAATCCTCTGGGTTTTACTTCACAAGTGTTGAAATTATAGCTGTACACCATAATGCCCCATAAGGTACCGTGCACTTTAAAAAAATCCTCACATTAACCACCAGGTTCGAATAACTTCTCGGAGCTGTAAATAAAGGGTGTGATTGAAATACCAGCAAATAACAAAACCAAAGCACATTTAAAACAAACAAACAAACAAACAAAACCAAACAGCCTTTACTTTGTCTCACTAAAATAGTAGCCAAATTTATAGAAGGCTATGCCAAAAGCCCAGGAGTAGGAATGTCTTGAAAAGCCTAAAATGGGCTAGAGAGGTGGTTTGTGGTTAAGAGCACTCTTTCTGGCAGAGGACCCGGGTTTATTTCCCATGAGCTGTATGGTGGCTCACAACCATCTGGAGTCCTAGATCTAGGGGAACCGACAGGCAGGTACATGGTATACATACACACATGTAGGCAAAGCATTCATATACACATAGTAAAATAAATAAATCTTAGAAAAGCCTGGGCCAGGCACCTGGAGTGCACACTTTTAATCCTAGCAGTTGGGAGGCAGAGACAGGCAAATCTCTGAGTTCAAGGCCAGCCTGCTCTACAGATTGAGTTCCAGGACATCCAAGGCTGTTACATAGAGAGACCCAGTCTAGAAAAAAAATTAAACTAAAAAAATCTAAAACAAAAAAAAAATATCTAAAACAGATCCAGACTCCCTAACAATTTAACTATTTAAAACTTCAATTATTCTGTCTATTAGGAAAATAAACAGAAATGACATAGAGAAAGTTTCAGTGTGGAAAAAGCTATTGCATTAAATTAACCAACTTGGACATAAATAAAAGCACTTAAAATAAGAATGTGAATAATCACAAAAAAGAGCTTTAGGGCTGGAGAGATGGCTAAGTGGGCAAAGACGCCTAGTCTGCTGGCCTGGGTTCATTCCCTAGGACTCGACCAAGCCTGGTGATCAGGGTTCAATCCTTAGGACTCTGTCAAGCCTAGTGACCTGGGTTCAGTCCTTAGGAACCATATGACAGAGAGGACCTACTCTTGCAAGTTGTTCTCTGACTTCCACATGTGTCCTGTGACTTGCTCAAGCCCCTCCAATAAATTTAATAAAATTAAAGAAAACACCCTATAAGCTGCTAAAATGCATGTGATAATAGTCAGCTTCAGACCATACAGAACTGAAAAAAGAAACCAATATTTATTTCTGCTGTTAGCTTGATAAAGATACAAATTTTTATGCAGAAAAGTTCATGGTTTGTAAAGGTGTGGGCAAGCTGGGGTTGACATTCACTATAGATTAGAATGCAAATTATAAATTTTAAGAAAACAAGTTATTTAAAAATATCAAAAATGATATTTTTTTAGCCCTGCACATCAGACATTATTTGAGATTATTGCATAGCTCATCATGAGTCTGTGTGAAAGGCTGCTTATCGCGAACTAGCACATGTCAAGAAGTTCCTAAGAGTTTGCACTAAACTGTGATTTTTTTTCAGTTTTTTTTTTTCTCTGTATAGCTCTGGATGGCTTGGAACTCACTTTGTAGACCAGGTTGGCCTCAAACTCACAGAGATATACCTGTCTCTGACTCCCAAGTGCCAGGATTAAAGCCATGAGCCACCACACAAAGCTAAATTTTTTGTGTATATATCTGTGTATTGCCTCAGTGCTTGGTGCTGTGGGACAGCAGAAGAGGGTATCAGATCCCGTGGAACTGGAACTTTAGATGGTTGTGAGCCACTCTGGGTGCTGAGAACCCAGGTCCTCTGCAAGAGCAATAAATGCTCTAAACCATTGATCCATCTTTCCAACACTTTACAATTCTTTAAAAAACCTAAATTTATGTGCTTCTATTTGGCAGTGCTGCAGTTGAGCCTTGAACCTTGTATATGGCAGGCTAGTGCTGTACCACCGAGTCATGCCTCAGCTTTAGTTTTTGAATTGATTGGTAAAAAATAAAAAAAAATTGTATTATACAAGTACATTGTTTGAATCTTCTCAGAATGCTATGAGTTGAACCTTATTTGGTTATTTTTTCCCTTTTTTTGTGGAGGGGGGATTGGGGGATTAGCTTTTTTTTTTTTTGAGTCAGGATCTCATTCTCTGGCCTGGAATTTGAAGCAATCTCCCGTTTTAGTAATCTGAAAGCTGGGGTTGCAGGTTTGAAGCTCATAATTGGCTTCCGGATTAAGTATTATTCTTCTTAGATGTGAAATGAGAAATACTAAGTCAAACACATCTCTTAAGGAGCAACTATATGTTAAGATGAGGTAAAATACAGGCCGTTCTGCTTGGTTCCGTTTGTAAGGGAGGAAGTTAAGAATTCGATTAGTTCCAGCTCAAGTGCCAGGATAGACAAGGCTGGGGCCAAGGAGTAGGCGTTGAGTTAAGAGATTTGTGATGTGGGAGGGACCCGGTTTGTGTGTTGGAGGTAGCTAGCTCGCTGGAGCTTTGCAGGGACCGCTGGAGGTCCAAAGCGCAGAGAACGCTTGTACACGCTCACAGAGATCACAACTTCCGTGCTCTTTGAAACCGGAACCTGAGCGGTTTACTAAACTTTGGGTCTCGGCTATAAAACAGTGCATGTTATGTAGCGTTGTTGAGAACAGCTATTGAGATTTCACATAAGACAACTATAAACGTGCCTGGCCTGGGTTGTAGGGATGATTCTAGGACTGTGAGCTGTGGTGATTGCAACGGGGATGGATGGTGAGTGAACGGAGGTCGGGAAAAGGCCGACATAATTCACTCCCTCGGAAAACCACAGACCTGACAATGGCTGGCTTGCCAAGGCCTCTGTGGTAGGCATCTGTGCAGCTGGTTGAATTTCCTCTCTAACCGTTCCAGGGATTCATGCCTGCTGCAATATGGCTTTGTAGCTATCAGGAATCTTCTCCTGTCTCCGTGTTTAACATGGACACAAGCTCAACTCAGCATCTTCTCTTTTGTCTTTATGAGCTAACATAATTTTGAAGAGATGGGAAAATAATCAATTATGAATCAGTTATCTTTCACCTGATTTTGTGTGATTAGGATTTAATCGTCCTATAGGAACCAAAGCTTCATTTTGAGCAAGTTCATGGAAGCAAAGTTCTATTAAACATTTGGAAGCGCGGTATGGTGGCTCATACCAATAATCCCAGCACTTCAGAGGTGGAGACAAGAGATTAGGAGAACAAGACCATGTTTGACTACCTAGTGAGTTCAAGACCAGCCTGAGGCTTTACCTCAAAAAACAAAAACAAACAAACAAACAAACCAGGGCCGGCAAGTGGTTAAGAGACATTTGCTGCCAAGTCTGATAACCCAAGTTCGATCCCCAGGGCCCACACGATGGGAGGACAGAGCTGACTCCTTAAGTTATCTTCTGATGTCCAGGCATGCTGTCCCAAGACACCCCACTGCTCCACCAAATTAATAGACAAGTGTAATAAAAAATGCCAAAACGACAGAGCGAAGCTAAACAAAACAGCAATAATAAAAACCCACATAACCCCCTCAGGAGGTTACAAAATTAACTTAAATGTCAGAGTTCTCTGTGAATACAAAGTGTTGTTATTACTTGTTATGCAAAATAAACTCCCGTCTTCCTTTTGAGTATAAATCACCAAGGATGAAAATGTTTGTCTTTTCAATTTTGAGTTTGATTTCAAATTAACATCACAGCGTGAAGTCCTTGGATAAAGACAACAGGAACTCCTAGAGATTTGAATTTGTGTGTGTGTGTTTGGGGGGGGGACTGGGGGCGTCTGCTTTTAAGCATTCATTTTGCATGTAAGTATTGAACAGTAGTTACCCATCAGGCATTTCCCTGAGTCCTGAAAAGAAGCCTGAAATGCATGGGAAGGAGGGAGTATACCATTATCTTAGGAATGGGCTGTCTCCTGTGATAGCACCGTATCTTCAGAGGCCATACTGAATGCTTAAACCACACTTTCATCCTTCTCAGGACTTTTTTTTAAAAAATCATCTCCAGGGACTTATTTTGTTTATAGAATTGGAAGCCAAGGATGAATACTATGTCCCTTGCTATATTGATTACATCTCTAACTCAGTGTTTCATATCAATAAACCTTTTTTGTTTTGCTTTTTGAGATATGGTCTCACTATAGTCTTGATTGGCTTGAAACCTACTGTGTAGACCAGGCTGGCCTCAAACTCTCAGAGATCTGCCTGCCATTGCCTCCTGAATGCTGGTATCAAGGGTATGTGCCACCACACCCAACTTAGAAAACTATTCTTTTGAAAATTTTTTAATTTTTTGAGTTCACAATTTTATCATTTCCCTTTTTCCTTTCCTCCCCCAAATCTTTGCATATACCCAACCTTTTGTTCTCTTTCAAATACATGGCATTTTTCTGCTTGTTGTGAGATATATATATCTGACTATATATAGTGTAAATCCACAAATACAGAGATAGAATCTGCTCGATTCATATAATGCCACTCATATTCATATGTTCTCAGGGCTGACCATTTGGTATTGAATAGCCAATGCTGTGCTCTTCCCTAGGGAAGTCTATTTCCTTCCTCTCTCAGCATTCCTTAGTTGCCTGTAGCTGTTCATTTTGGACTAAGACCCTGTGAACTTCCTTCTTCAGCAAACTCCTAAGGTAGACACTCTCTGGGTAGATAGGATGTTGCAAACCTATATTTCTGGACTCAGGAGGTGAAGCAGTTGGATTGAAGGGTCTAGGTCAGTCTAGGGTACGTGAGAAATACTGTTTCACTAGAGTAGACAAAACCAAGTCAAACCAGATCACAGACTTTCTGCTCAGGACCGATCAGTAATAGAAACGTACGTGTAGGTTGCCTCTGCCTATGGTTTTAATCAGTCGGTAGAGCAGAGCATGAATACAAAGTAGCTCATATTCATGTGATATCACTGACCTGAGCATCATGGATCCTGCATTGCCATTCGTTATAATCTTCCTATAAATGAAGATTTCTTTTATTTTTCTTAAAACACCACCACCACTAAAACAAACCAAAAAAACCCAATTCCTAACTCCAACTAACAAACCAACCACAGAAAACTTTCTTAAGTGCTTGCCTAGCATATAGGAGGCTCTGGATCTGACTCCAAGCACTGGGAAAAATGAGACAAAACAGAACAAAACAAGAATCAACTAAACTCAATCACATTCTGAGTCACCGTCCTCTTGTGCCTTCCAAGATTACATAGGAAGTTGGAGGGCCATCCTGTGCTACATGGGACCCTGTTTCCAAAACCAGGAAGTTTAAACAAAATGAAACAGAAGCATTAAGCCAGTATTTGTCATTTAAAGTAATTTGTATGTGTGTGAGTGTCCCCGTGTGGTTATCTGCATGTGGGTGCATCTGTGGAGACCAGAAGAAGGTGCTTCATACCCTGAGGATGGAGTTGCAGGTGCTAGTGAGAAGCCTGATGTGGGTGCTGGCAACTGAACTCAGTTCCTCTGCACAGGTGGCATTCTGAATCAATGAGCTGTCTCTCCTCCTTCAACAAAAGCTTCCTTTTCATTTTTTTCTTGTTTTTATCTTATTATTTATGTGTATGAGTGTTCTGCCTATGTGTCTTTGCACCATGTTTACACTTGGTGCCTGCAGAGGCCAGAAGAAGGCGTCGGATTCCTGAGAACTGGAGTCACAGATGGTTGTGTTTCACCATATGGATACTCAGAGTCGAAAACCATGTCTTCAGGAAGAGCCAATGCTCTTAAATGGTGCCATCTTTCTAGCCCAGTGCTCTTCAACCTTCCTAATGCAGTTTAATACAGTTCCTCAGGTTGTGATGACCTCCAACTATAAAATTATTTTTGTTGCTACTTCATAACTGTAATTTTGCTGCTGTTATGAATCGTAATGCAAATATCTGATATGCAGAATAATCTTATGCAACTCCTGAAAAGGTGTCGTGACCCACAGGTTGAGAACATCCACTAGCTCCATAAATGCTAACCTGAAAATTTCAAGTATGTGAGAACTAAAGAGAGAATTTATATTTTATTAAACATGACATTCCAAATTTGTATGTTTCCCTACAGTTACTGAGTAATTGGAAAGAGAAGGGAAAAAAATTGAAACTAGTTCTTTTCTAATTCAGGAGACCTCTGTTTGGATCAGTTGCCGAATCCCCAGGCTTGTTTAATTTGCCATGAGGTTCTGTCATCCTTGCCCCGCCACACTCTCACCCCCATCCTTGTAGGTGCTGCGGGATCCTAGGCAAGACGTCCATAATTTGCATCAACCTTTTGTCCAGCTTCAAGCCAGATTAAATGACTTGGAAACACTTGGCAAGTTACTCTACAATCAGCAAACAATGAGAAGAAGTGAATTCCATGAAACTTAAAAACCAGTGCAATGGTGCACTGTGGGGTATTGGTGCCCTTGATGACGTTAATTGTCTCTTCTTGTTTCAGGGCAAACAGCTTGACATTGGCCCGCCGTACAATCTGAATGAGGCAGTAAGTAACTAGTTCTAGTACCAAGAACTTTACAGTTTGTGTTGATTTTAAAAAGGGAATATTGGTGTAACTATCTTGTTCAGGAGTGAGCATGCCTTTGTCATGTACTCTTAGCCTATCGGGCAGCCACGAATCTCTGTATTCACTGTTGGCTGGAATAAGAGGCTTCTGTGGTCAATGTTGAGAATCACTTTTGCCTATGGATGTAAACACAAATATTTCTAAGGCAGCTTGGAATGATGTCAGTTTAGCTGACAGTGTTCAGTCCCTGCACAAGGCCTGGCATCTCTTCCACCATGGGTTTTTGACTGGGTTTACAGCTATAGACTACTCCGGAGTGAGCCTTAGGTCCAATTAGAGAACAATTGGTCACCTCAGCAACAGTAGTTCCACTATCTTGCAAGTGGTCAGCATCAACTTTTAAAATCAAGAATTCTGACACAATATAATCCAAACACATACCAATGTGCTACTTCTATGATGGAGTATTATTTTAGTTATTTTCTATTGCTGTGAAAAGATACCACAGTCGAAGCAACTCATAGAAGAAAGATTTTATTTGGGACTTGCAGTTTTAGGGGGCTAGGATCCATGACCATCATGCCGGAGAGTACAGCAGTAGGCAGGCTTGGCACTGGATCAACAGCTGAGAGCTCACATCTTGAGCTAAAAAAAAAAAAAACAAAATAAATAAACAAACAAATGGATGAATATTTGACCAGGTGTTTTTATTTTTAAGACAGGGTCTATGTAGCCTTGGGTAGCCTAGAACTTGATGTATAGACCAGGATAACCTTCATGTTATAATGACCTTCCTGCCTCTGTCTTCTGAGTGCTGGGATTAAAGTCCTATGCCCATGCCTCATTTGGTTTGTAAAAAGACCTCTTCCAAAGAGGCAATTGAGAGTGGTCCTCCACGAGCATTTAGCACGTTGTGAAGGGGCGCATCAGACAGCTGAGATGGTGAATAGGAAGCCAGAGAGAACTTGGTTAGTGACCAGGTGGGTCAGTAGGACTTGGGGATGCCTTGTTTGTAATATGAGGGTTAGGAGTTAGAAAAAGAAAACATGCCTGGGTTACTGTTTTAATTCAAGCATACAAATGGGGGAATGTTTGGATATGAGGGATTCAGTGTGTCACACGGGGAATCTGTAGTGACTCAGGTGTGGGTGTCTGACGCAGGAGTGCAGGTTTGGGTGGAGCTTGTTAGGAAGCCAGGCACAGTTATGGGGGTTAGCAGCACCCGGCCTGGGAGAGTGACAGGCAGAGCCGTGGGCCAGCGGTCCAACAGGAGACCAGCACAGCTGTAGGAGGACATTTGAGGGCAGCTTTGGCATAAAAGCAGCCAGAAGGGAAAAGATTCAGAAATGGTCTACCTACTAGCTTTGACATTCTGCCTGGTTGTAGTCCCTGGTTGTGAGTCTTGTTGGTTGTGTGAGGACAACTGGAGACCCAGGATACACTTGATGTCTTGCTGTCCTGGATATTACTGGTTGACTTCTACCCAGCCGATAGGGTATTGGGTACTCTTGGGGTACCATCTTACGCAGGACTTGACTCCACTTTGCAGTCCTGCCATCTTGCAGCTAGCCACACTGTGCCCTGTCTGTAAATACGCAGCTCCGATAGTCCAGGGGCTTATCTTAGCCAATGCATTCGTATTTCTAAAATCCAAATTGGTACTTTTCTTACTATGTACTCTCAAGTAACCAAAAATGCACAATTCTTTATTCACGCCCGTGTCTTGTTATCTCTTACAGTGCATCCAAGGATGTCAGTTTTGGAGCTCTGTAGATCAGGAAAAGTGTGCTTTAAAGTGTGTAAGTATTAACTATTGTTGCGTATTTTTGAGACAGGGCCCAAGGTAGCCCAGGCTGGCCTCAAACTCATACGTAGCTAAGGACGACCTTAAATTTCTGATCTTCCAACTCTGTCTCCCTGGAGTGCTGAGACTACAATCATATATCACCACATCAGTTTATGAGACACGGGGGGTTGAACCTGGGCTAGCAATTTATCCACTGAACCACAGCCCACCTCTCTAATATTATTTTCTTTTAATGAGCTAAATTATAATGATGACACTTATTTGAGGATGTTAAAGTTGGGATTTGCAGCCCGTAACTGTGACCCAATCACTCTGGAAGCAGAAGCAGGAGTGACTTAGGGTTTGAACGCAGCTTGAAATACAAGCATCAGCGGGGCGGTGGTGGCGCAGGCCTTTAATCCCAGCACTCAGGAGGCAGAGGCAAGCGGATCTCTGTGAGTTCGAGTACAGGCTGGTCTACAGGGCATGTTCCAAGACTGGCTGCATAGCTTCTGAAAAACCCTGTCTCAAAAAAACCACTGACCATGGTGGGCACAAAGCAGGTACTGATTCTTGCTGAGCGCATGAGTGGGAATGCCATTTGTTGCCAGGCAACCATACAGGAAGCCATCAATGTGGGCAGAGGAAATTGCTGGCCTTTGCTAGTTTGAGCTCCAACTGGTTTTCATTTCAATTTCTCTCTCTCGAGCTGCAGTAAAATTCCCTAGCCTGGTCTATTACAGGCTTCTCCCAGTTCACTGAGATTTTCTAGTGGGTAACCCGCTTTACTATTTTCTTACTGACACAAATATCATTTTTTTTTTCTCAAGACAGGGTTTCTCTGTGTAGCTTTGGAGCCTGTCCAGGAACTATTTCTGTCGACCAGTCTGGCCTGGAACTCAGAGATTCACCTGCTTTTGCCTCCTGAGTGCTGGGATTAAAGGCATGCACCACCACCACCCAACCAAATGTCATAATTTTAAAGCTTTTCACACAAAAGATTCAACTTTCTTTATTTATTTTGAAGCAGGGTCTCCACATGCTCTTGAATTTGAGATCCTCCTCCATCAGTTTCCAAGTGCTGGGATTACAGGCATATGCCATCATGACTATATTAACTGCTACTTATTCATCTTTTAAAAATAGATTTACTTATTTTATGTATGAGTGCTCTATCTGCATGTATGCCTTTATGCCAGAAGAGAGGGCATCAGATCCCCCTACAGATGGCAGTGAGCTGCCATGTGGTTGCTGGGACCTGAACTCATGACCTCTGGAAGAGCAGCCACTGCTCTTAATCTCTGAGCCATCTCTCCAGCCCCACTTGTTTGTCTTACTGCTGATTATCAGCCATGGAAAAAAGTTCAGTTGTAGGAAATGCACAGCCGAATCATTGAAGTTATCTGCAACGTTCAGGACATTAATTTCCCTTTCCTTTTATTTTCTATGCAGAATGATACATACACCACCATTTCTGAGGTGAGTTCATAATCCCTTACAAAGAAGATATAATCAAACCCAAGTGTGAGTTCTTTGACTTCCAAAGGCTACTAAAGGAAGATGAAGAATTTCTCAGTCATAAATGAGGGTCTAATCTCATTTTGGCACAGACATTTGCCGTTTGATGTATCCATGTGTATATGTTAGTCTTTATTAATATGTATGTAGATACGTATAAATTTACATGTATACATAAACCATCATCTGTCAGTGTCCAAGGGGAACAGGCTTCAGAAACTCCCCAAATTCACAAACTCTTACATATTCAAATCCCTCATTGAGAATGCAGTACTATATGCACACGACCTGCGTATGTCTTTACATCCTCCATCCTTCAAATCATGTATAGTTCTCTGTCCACAGTTATTACAATGTAAGTGTTGTGGAAGTAGCTTGTGTCCCCTTCTCCCTCTCCTCCTTCTTTTTGAGACATCTCATGCATGCCAGACTGAATTCAAACACTCTCTGTAGCTAAGGATAACTTTGAATTCGGGTCCTCCTGCCTCTACTGCCAAGTGCCGTTACCAGCCTGCGCTACCGTGGTCAGTTTAAATAGCTTTTAAGGTATTTGTTTACACTAAATAGGTGTGTGTGTACATTCAGTTAAGATGCAATAGCAAATATTCTTGTCTCTCAGTTGTCTGAATATGAGAAATCTGCACCAATGTATAACCTGAGTCCAAGGACTGACTGTAACTTTAGTCTCATCTAGAAGACTGTAATTTCCTGTCCTGGACCATGGAAAGGCCGAGTCTGACAGGGAATGCATTCTGGGATATCCCTGCAGAGAGCATGTTCTTCTTTCTTTTCTTTAGGTTTCCTTATTCATTTGGTGTTTGTGTTGGGTGGGTGGATGTTCTCATGCGCATGCGTGGAAGTCAGAGGACGACTTGCAGGAATCATTTCTCTCCTTCTACAGTGTGGGTTCTGGGGATGGGACTCTGCTCGGCAGCTGGGCCACATGATTGCACTTTCTTTCTCCAGACACAGAGTGCTCCACTATACATATTCACAGCACATTGCTGGAGACCTCTTAGGCCAGCTGTGGTGCTGTACATCTGTATTCCAAACATGTAGGAGGCAGAGGCAGGTGAAACCACATGTTTGAGGCCAGCCTACAGAGGTCCAAAAATAAAACTGGAACAGAACAAAGCCAAACCCCAGAGAGAACCCTTATATCTCTTTTATTCACCAAAATCCTTTGTCAACACTCTGAATCGCATTTGCCCCTGCTTATTTGTGAAGAAATGTTATTATTGTTCAGTTTAAAACCTGGTTATGGGATGGCAAGGTGGCACAGTGAGTGAAGGAGCCTGCTGCCAAACCTTATGACCCGAGTTTGTTACCAGGCCACCATGTGGTAAAAGGAGAGAAATGAGCCCCGAAGCTGATCTCTGATCTTCATACCTGGGCCATGGTGTGAGCCTCCTCCCCCAGCATATAAACAAGCAAACAAATCAAAATGAAATAATGTTCTCTGTGCCAGACACATAGCTTCAACTCTCCTACAACCATCTAGGTGTCTCTCTTCCACACGAATACTCTCCCTGCTTCTTGTAATTGCTCAAGTCTTGGTTGAGCATCATCTCTGTGCTGTTCCAGCTGACCACACTAAAGGAAGCCTCCTAGTCACGGCCCAGAACTTTGATCCTCTTGCCACAATACTCAGGTACACACTTTCGTTATCTGAGGTGTTTGCTTTAGACTTGTCAATCCTTTATTTTATACCCCTTCTAAGACAATGTAAGTTTCACAAAGGTAGGGAACTTACCTGTCTTGTTTGCTGCCCGGAACAACACTTGGGACAGAAAAGAGATTCAATAAATATCCTTGAATGAATGAAAGCTTTTTTGGGGAAGAATGTTGCAATCCATACGGAGGTTGGAGAGCGTTTCCTCCCAGTGTTAAGAAAATTAGGAAAGATGCAGGCAGCCCAATGAGCCATAAAGCCATGAGATAATAAAGATGGTCTTAGTACTGTGGGGATATGGTAGTGAGGATAGACTTAAAGATGGCAGATGGATAAAGCCCCTGGGCGGAGAAGTGTTGGCAGTCAGGTATCCTGGAATAAATAGGATAAATGTCCCATCTAGAAGCTTCTGGTTCAGTTCCTGTGAACTGCTTTGATACAACCACCTCTATGCTCTTTCCAGGTCCCGTAGACTTGGGAAACGCAGGATGCCCTTATTTAAAGCCTGATGTTGCTTTGTCTTCATGAGCGGGGCAACGTAGCTGACAGTGTTGTCTCCACTTGAGATAATGTTTAAACTCTGAGATTGACAGAGTTTATTCTATCTGTCCTCTGAGGTGGAGGGGGGGGGGACAGGAAAAACAGGGCCACAATTTTCTTCCTTCATTTTTTTTCAGATTGTCCTATATTTCCAAGTAAAATATATTTCTAAACAAAGTCTCTTTTTTCTTGGAGGAAAAACCCTCATTTTATGTATTGCTCTTCTTGCCTCTTGGTTCGTATCTTCTCCACAGTCGGTGGATATGCTAAGTGAGCTTTCCTTAAATTTCTAGAGAGGATGTCACAAGTACACGGACCTTTAAGTTAAACAATCCCGGGCCCACACCATGGAATTTGAATTAATCCTTAACTAAGCAACCCTGGGCTTATCAGGCTCTACTTCCTCTCAGTGCACAGCTCAAACATCTCAAAGTTAATATTTGCACGTTCCAGCTCTTCTTCCCACGGCAGATGCATTGTGCCGTGGTACCTACCATCATTGGGAAACTGACAGCAGGCTGTTCCAGTATTGCAATGATAAACTCAAGGACACCGAGGAGGTTGAACACAGTCTTGGTGGAGTTTTACGATGTGTGCTTTCTCCTCACCGTTTTCTTTTCTCTGTGGCGGAGGGCGATGCACCTGTTAAGAGCGGCAGGCAGTTTGGCTTTCAGTCCTCAAATATGTACTCTGTTTTATTTTTGCTTTAAGGAGATAAGGTGTCTATCGTGGTTAGATTGTTGTAGATCTTAAACATCAGTATTGGTATGAAGATACCCAGTAGAATGCGTGGCTATTGTGGAACTTGTAGTTAATTTTTAATTCTAAGGAAGAGTAGAGATAACACAACAAGTAGACAACCAAATGCATTTATGTTGGGTTGGAATTTTAGGTTTTCAGCTCATCAAAAGTTTAACCTAGATGGTAAAAATAAAAGTGAACTATTAAACTCAGAGTTTTTTTCAAACTATAAAATGACAGGCCCACGGAATGAATTCAGTAAATCAAGAGTCACCATAAAGGGAATGAAATGGAAGAAACTGAAATATATATGGGCACCCTGTTGGGTTTCTTCCTGACATGAGGAAAGTGTTCTAAAATCACATTGCGTTGATGATGACACAATTTTGGAGGTCACTAAAACCCACCAGAGCTACTGTATGGTTTTAAATGCTTGTGCTCTTTCTCACTCTCAGGTTTTTGAGACAGGTTCTTATTTATTTATTTATTTATTTATTTATTTATTCATTCATTTATTTATGTTTTTCGAGATAGGGTTTTTCTGTGTTTAGCCCTGACTGTGCTGGAACTTGCTCTGTTGGCTGAGTTGGAGAGACAGGTTCTTATAAAGCTCAGGGTGCCCCAACCTTTTTGAGTAGCTAAGGATGGCCTTGAATTTGTGCCTTTGCTTGGAAAGTGCTAGGAGGACATGCATGTGCCACCTCACCTCAATTATAAATATAGATAAGGCACTTAGGTTCCCGATTGTGGTTGAAGTTTAATAACAAACACAGTTCCAAGGCACTGACTCATGCCCCTTGTCTTCCACAGAGAGAGGCCTGTGAGGTCGGCTGCAGCACTGCAGAGGGGACCTATGAAGAGGAAGTGCTGGGTGAGAAAACACTGCTGACTTCATGAAGTAATCGCCGCTGCCAGGGGATTTAGGAAAGGATAAGGGAGCTCCCCTCACAGAACCTACACTGCTGTATCTCAACAGCATTGAAAATATTTGTATATAAGGCTAGTGTGGCTCTCAACTGTAGTCCCAGCACCCAGGAGGCTGAGGTAGGAGGATTGCAGTGAGTTCAAGACCAGCCCGGAGTGCAGAGGTCTCAAAACCCAAAACATTTGTACGTGAAAAAAAAAAAAAATGTTATAGACTAGGGTCATCATGATGTGGGATTCCCCTCTGTATGCTGTGAATATCTTTGGTTAATAAAGGAACTGCTTTGTGCCTATAGCAGAGCAATGGGGGAACACAGCTAGGTAGGGAAAACTAAATGGAATGCTGGGAGAAAGGAGGCAGAGTCAGGAAGAAGCCATGGAGCTGCCGAAGACAGAAACACTGAAACTTTGCTGGCAGGCCATGACCTTGTGGTGATACACAGATTAATAGAAAATGGGTTAAATTAAGATGTTAGAGTTAGCTGATAAGACGTTAGAGCTAACGGGCCAAATAGTGATTTAAGTAATACAGTTTCTGAGTGGTTATTTTGGGGCTGAGCAGCCGGGAACCAACAGGCGGCCTCCATCCAACATCATCAGGCTGGGGAACAAGCACCCTTACCCTCCCTGCCATGATGGCAGATCTTCTGTGCACTTTGTTATTGCTGCTTAGAGAAAGACTCGGCCTGTAGCTTAGGCTGGCCCAAAATTCACTGCGTAACTGGCCTCCAGGCTTGGCCATCTTTAGCCTGCCTGAGCCTCCTGAGTGCTGGGATGGCAGCTGTGAACCACCAGGCCTGGAACATGTGCCACTGTCTCAAGCATCTGCTAAGCATTTGGGACACACACTTCTGAAGTCACCATGTCTAACAGAGCAAATGGTCAGATAATTCCTCTGTTCGACAGAGCCATGGCAAATTTACCGAAGCCAAGAATGCCAGAACTGAAAAGTGCAAACCGGACTCACATCCCTTTCTTATATTCTGTAATTATATTATTACCTTGATGACAGTTATATAATTGTGCTAGATTATAAGATGATCAACTTTTACTTAAATTTCTCATTGGCTTTGGATCTGTGCCGTTTGGCTCAAAAAATGATGTGTCAAGACTAGGTAAAGGCATTTATTCCCCCCTCCCCCCCACAGGTCCACCTCTAGTGCATTACTGCACTTATTTATTTCTGGCTGGGCTTTGTTATTTGATTTTAGATGAGTCATATTCGTTTCTATGTGACAGGAAGTGTTAATTGCTAACAATGCATCAAAATAACAATCTACTAATATCTCTCTCTCTCTCTCTCTCTCTCTCTCTCTCTCTCTCTGTGGGGTGCACATGTGTCATAGTGCTTGTACAGGGGGCAGCAGACAACCATAGGAGTCAGTCTTCACCTTCCACCTATTTTGAGGCAGGGTCTCTTTCCTTTTTTCCTTCCACTGTGCTATGTACACCATGGCCAGTGAGTTTCTGGAAGATTCGCCCGTTTCTATTTTCCATCTTCCTGTAAAAGTGCTAGGATTAAGACATATGCCAGATGGGTGGTGGTGGCGCATGCCTTTAATTCTAGCACCCAGGAGGCAGAGGCAAGCGGATCTCTGTGA
Source organism: Alexandromys fortis (assembly GCF_014885135.2). Classification (NCBI taxonomy): domain Eukaryota; kingdom Metazoa; phylum Chordata; class Mammalia; order Rodentia; family Cricetidae; genus Alexandromys; species Alexandromys fortis. Next base: position 6,270,766 of record NW_026067910.1, on the reverse strand, counting down.
GTTCGAGTACAGGCTGGTCTACAGGGCATGTTCCAAGACTGGCTGCATAGCTTCTGAAAAACCCTGTCTCAAAAAAACCATAAAACAAAAACAAACAAACAAACAAAAAGACACATGCCATTTCGTCCAGCATTTTTACATGGATTCTGAGTTCACGTTGTCAGACTTGCATGGCAAGCGTTTTGCCCACTGAGTCGTCCCCCCCACAATAGCTATTTTTATTAAGCATCTTTGCGTACGGCACTGCTGTTCTCCTTAATTTACCAGCTCCCTTTGTCTTCACAGGTAGTAAACGAGAGAACTAACTCCACTTGTCAGATGGGAAAATTGGAGTGCAGTGTTTAAATAGTTGCCTGGGGTCATGGAGATAGTAGAGACTCAGCTGTAGTTACTTCCCTGCTGTGGTGGCAGAGCCCCGGATGTAGGATGAAGCTCATTTAGAGCGACGCTGCTTCAACTGTGCTGCTTCTCAGTCGACTCATTATTGCTGTGGAGTTTTAGAACAGCGCCGCTTCGCCGGTGTTGTTCCGTGTGCATCACTGTGCTTTTGAAACTTTTTTTTACCGGTGCTTACACAACTCTGGCTCCTGTGCCTCCTGGCCATCTTCCTCACTGCCAGTGCCATCGCTGGACACCTCTTTCGGGTGTCCACAACCTACACCGACGGCGGATACTTAAGGGTTTACTGCAGAGGAAGAAGGTGGAGCCGGGCTTTGCCTGTGCGGTTTTAACAGCCCCAAATGAACGTACATGGAGCAGTCAACAGAGAGGGGTTGTATTGAGTTCTGTGTCATTCTGAGAAGACAATGGCTTTAAGCTTTCTGTGTTTTGGAAAGGAGTTTTGATTAGTCCATATTCATTATTTGTAGTGATGAAAATTGTCCCACTATTCACCTCCAAGAGAGCAAGAGTGAGGTTCTCAGGATTTGCATTTAATAATTTTAAGCTCCTTACCAATCTGACAATCAGTACAGTGCTTTTTCTTTTCTTTTTTTTTTTTTTTGTTTTTTTTGAG
>NW_026067910.1:6256357-6266279 GCF_014885135.2 Alexandromys fortis | reverse complement strand
CCTGCCTCTGCCTCCCGAGTGCTGGGATTAAAGGCGTGCGCCACCATCGCCCGGCAGTACAGTGCTTTTTCAATAAATGAAAATTGAAGTCTTAAATACATCATGAGTTTAGGAAAATAAAAAGACTAAAATAAGATTATGTCATTTTAGTAGCATATACCTTGCAGAAATCTAGCGAAGACTCATGAAGTTCCTACTAAGTGTATACCACAGTGATTCCAGTTTTGAGAAGCCAAGACCGGGGAGCATGTAGTCTTTGGGGTAAAAGCAATAGCTTGGTGCATATGAGAATAGTTTGCTGGGACTGAGGATGTAGTTTACATGAAGCCTTGGGTTTGGTCCCCAGCATCGCACAAAGCCGGCTTTACTCTGTAACACACCCCGCTGTTAAAGAAGGCATATTGTCAGGATCTGCAGTGATAGCATTGAAAATGCCTTGGGGTACCATGCCCTGGATGCTTCTACTATACCACAGGCAAGGTTTTGGCTTCTCCTCCCTTTGCCTGTAAGAAAATGGGGCCGTAAGAAAAGACTGGTCAGTCTCAGAACACCATGTTGCCTTCCTGTGAGAGAAAAGACAGACTGCTTTGAATGTAATTTATACTCAGATGTGTTATTTAGCAGGAGAGGCCTAGATAAAACAGCCACTTCCATCCACGGAGTGACTAGTGATTGACATGTTGTTTCCTTCCAGAAAGGATAGACCTCCCGACAGCACCCTTTGCGTCTTCCATTGGCACGCACAGCGTGACATTACGATGGGACCCTGCCAACATCTCTGGAGTAAAATACATCATCCAGTGGAAATATGACCAGCTTCCAGGAAGCTGGACATACACAGAGGTATGCAAAGCTATTTCCTTATCTAAACAAAGACATTTTGTCCCCCAAATTATTCAAAGCTCTAAGATATCCTTCCCTGTGGTTTCAGTTTCCAAAGCTTTAGTCAGTCGTCCGTGCTCAGATACTATTTACAATTTTTAAATGGAAAAGTATTTGAAATAAAGATTGAAGCCAGGTGTGGTGGCACGGGGCTGTCATCTCACTACTTGGTGGGCTGAGGTGTGAGTATTGTGAGTTTGAGGCCAGTGTGGGCTATGTGGGAAATTCCAGGCTAGCATGAACTACGAAATAAACCCTGCCTGAAAACCAAACCAAGCCAAACTCACCGATGCCACCACCACCACTGAAATGAAGTGGAAGTTTTAAATCCCAGATTCTGAGGAGCACGATGAACTACCAGGTCATCTCACGCTGGCTCATTGGAAAGTCAGTCACACTTAGGTTCAGGTTTCTGCACCGTATATACCAGTCATCTGTCAGACAGCCTCTAGTAAGGTTACTGAGCTGACTGTCACAGGACTGGCATTGTGGTGTTTATATATAGGGTTTGGTACTATCTGATATTTCAAGCTTCTACTGGGGGTTTAAGGAATCTCTCGTGTGGATAGAGAAAATGACTTGTTGACCTTAATGCATTCTAGCAACGGTTGAGCACAGTGGCTGGATTAACTGAACCTAATCTCTGCTACTCTGGAAACCCTTTAAGAAGAAAAAGTATACATGTCACATATATAATTCCGTCAGCATGGCATCATAGAACCATTTCTGCTTTTTATCCATACCAACCTGTAAAATGATTTAGGGTGAAGGGCAGGAAGGAGATTCTTGAAGGGGTCTCTAATTTAGAAGAGTGGGTCATAGGAGGCTTTCAGGATGGCCCCTTTCGGGAAAGTGTGAGCACGTTCAGAAAAAAAGCTAGCCTAATGTACCAAGTGTAGTAACATGGGAAAATTCAAGTAATTCCTTGAGCTAAGTGCTGAGTCACCGAATGCTTAGCTTTCCCTGAAGGAGCAAATGCTGTGACTAATGCAGACTGGTGTCTGGAAGCTTGGCTCCTGGGCTGTTGCCCACGCAGCAGGATCTGGGCAGCCCCTACTCCAAAGGCACACCCAAATTAATCTGAACTCTGTGTCTCAGTGGGCCATGTGTTTGGATGCATGCTGACTTTTGCTCTCTCCTGGATCTAGACTGTGCCCAAGCTCTCATATGTGGTGGAGCCCCTGCATCCGTTCACTGAATATATTTTTCGAGTGGTTTGGATCTTCACAGCCCAGCTGCATCTTTATTCCCCACCAAGTCCCAGTTACAGGACTCATCCTTATGGAGGTAGGCATACACATGCCACTTGTGAAGTAAGAACATTATTTTTTTTGAAAGTTTTGTAATTATATTTATGTACAGAAAACTCAGCAGTACATTTAACCCAGTTTAGTGGCGAGTTTTTGGCCTTTGCCTTTTCCAGCTTGGCAATTCGAGCCACAGATTTAGGACCCAGGACGTTGCCTCCCCAGTGGCGGCAGATCTCGTCATATCTGTCGTTGTAATTGGTCCTAATAGCTTCCACCAGCTTGGCCAGAGCACCCTTGTCTTTCGAGTTAACCTGTGTTAAGGCAACAGTGGTGCACGTCTTCCTGTGGACCAGCCGCCCCAGCCTGGCCTTTCCTTTGATGATGCAGTAGGGGACCCCCATCTTCCGACACAGAGCAGGCAGGAAGACCACCAGCTCAATGGGGTCTACGTCGTGGGCTTTCTGGGTAGTTATTGTTATTGTTAACGGGACACAAGCTAGAGTCATTAGGAAGAGGGAACCTCAACTGAAGAATTGGTTACATTAGTTTGGCCTTTTCTTTTCAAGCATTTTCTTGATTAATGATTGATGGGGGAGGGCCCAGCCTACTGTGGGAGAGGCCANCCGGTCCAGGGCCTGGGTGAACTGGTTAATGGCAGGAGGAACTTTGAGCCGCTTGTAGAGGATGGCCCTCTGCAGCTGCAGCCTAATGTAGCAGGGCCATTTGACGAAGCGCGTGAGATCTCTCTTGGGCTGGATGTCCTGCCCAATGCCGAAGTTCTTAGGCCTCTTCTCAAACAAAGGATTCACCACCTTCTTCGCCTCCTGCTTCTTCACAACGGCGGGGACTGGGGCTACCTTCTTCCCCTTGGCCTTCTTTCCCTTGGGTATCTTGCCGGGCTGGAGGAGAGAGCAAGAACATTATTTTGAAGTTTTTGTTTAATTTGTTTTTGTTTTAAGCAACGAAAGAAATTGATTCCCTTGGTATTCCGTTTAGCCTTTGAGTCCTTAACTGTGTGCCAGGTAATGTTCAGAATTCCTCATTGATCAGAACTATGACCTCTACTCTTGTCAAACCTACATTGGTAGAGGGGAAACATGGCCACTACTAAACACATAAATAAGGGTTTCTGGGTAGTTATTGTTAACGGGACACAAGCTAGAGTCATTAGGAAGAGGGAACCTCAACCGAAGAATTGGTTACATTAGTTTGGCCTTTTCTTTTCAAGCATTTTCTTGATTAATGATTGATGGGGGAGGGCCCAGCCTACTGTGGGAGAGGCCATCCGGGGCAGGTTGTTCCTGGGTTGTGTAAGAAAGCAGGTTGAGCAAGTCAAGGGGAACGAGCCAGTATGCAGCGTTCCTTCATGGTCCATGCTTTAGTTTTTATGCCTTTCAGCCTCTGGTCCCTGCCCTGACTCCTTCGTGGCAGACTGTGATTAGAAGCCAGAATAAAGCCGTTCTTCCCCAGATGCTTTTTTGTCATTGTCTTTATCACATCAATTTAAACCCCAACTAAGACGGAAACTGGTACTAGAGACTTGACTGTTGCCATGTTGTTGCCTAAAGACAGGTCTAGGGAAGCTATTGTTGTTTTCGGAAAGATGGTGGAAGGAGTTAGAACTTCGGTCTAGGGAAGCTATTGAGTTTTCAGAGCTCAGTGAGCTGTTTCGTGGGAGCTTGGAAGATAAGGACGTTGAGAGCGATACAGACAAAGAAGACCTGGCTTGTGAAATTTCAGAGGGAAGCAAAGACTATTAGAGCTATTTATGTGATATTCTGAATTAAGAATTTGTGGCTCTGGTCAGCTGGAGCTGAAGAGTTGGTTGTGATGAACAGGAGACTAAAGTGAAACCTCTGTTTCTGGGGCCTTTGATTCTGGTCCCCTGGTCTCAAATGTTCGTGGTGGTTAAGAAGAGATCATCATTGCTGAGGTGAAATCTTCTGGGTAGTGTTTCTTCAGGGTCACACAAAGACGCAGTGGAACAGAGGCAACCAAGGTTGTACCTCCTTCTGGCAACTGAACTTGGACATGTGTAAGAATATCCGGGGTGATGACAGGATGAGGGTCATGAAGAACAGCCGATGCTTGGTGCTTTGTAAGACCAGGAGACGCCTTTAGGGACAGTCAAACCTTAGTTGTAGTAGAAATATAGGTTGAAAGGGGTCCAGGAGAGAAGTTGAAGCTTGGCTTCACATGGCAAGAGCAGAGTCCCTGAAGAGAGCCCAGGATGTTAGTGAAAGTTCAGCCCGGTTGCTGCAGAGACTTTATATTGTGAGAAGGCCAGTATCATGGGGGAGACCATCGAGGATAACAGCGTCTGTAGAGTAGAGCATACCCGAGATTAGAAGACGAGCTATGTGTAGTCAGAGGGCAGAGGTGGAGAAGGGATGCAGGTTCCTTTGAGCCTGGAGCACTGTGAGTGAGAACCAGACACCAAGCGCTTCTTCCATGGTGTTGAATTTTGGTTTGGCTCTGATTTGATTGTGGCTGTGCTCTTCCTTCTTGGTGTAAGAAAATGTTTACTATTTTCCCCCAAGGAACCATAGTTAGGAGACACTGGATATTTTAGAAAGATTTAGAACTTTTAAAGAGATCTTTTGTTTGTTTCTTTTTATGAGACAGGGTTGGCTAGCACTTTTGTGGACCTTTCAAAGTAGATGAGGTTGGCCTTGATCTCACAGAGATTCACTTGCACTTTCCTACCATGTGCTAGAATTGAGCCATCAACCCACTTAAAGAAAAGCTTGAATTTGCAGAACAGACATCCATAGTAAGTCTTCCTTGGTACTGATGGCTCCTTAGTAATGACACATAGACTTCTTAATTATGAAAACTTGGCCTTACTTTAGGCTTGTTTCTAACTAACTTTTATAACTTAAAACAGCCTATTTCTGTCAGTCTGTATGTTGCCCCATGACTCGTGGCTTTTACTTCTTCTCCTTCATGTCCTGCTTTTTCTGTGTCTGACTGGAGACCCTCCTTTCTCTCCCTCCTCAGAGACCTCTCTGTCCCCAGAAGCCCAACCTAACCTCTTTCTGCCTAGCTTTTGGCTACTCAGCTCTTTATTAAACCAATCACAGTGACATACCTTCATACAGCGTAAAGGAATATTCCACAACAGATCTTGCTGCCTCTTATTAAGTTTGTTAGCCAGGGAAAGATAGGGAGATCACACTGTTTCTTTCAGGGTTAGAATTATTACCTCTGTCTAACTGAGCACTGCGGTGATATGGCCGCTGCTAAGGCACAGGCCCCCATCATTCTGTAGAGAAAGGAAGAGTCAGAGAGACATGGCACAAGAAAGCAGGGCAGGTGTACAGAGGAGTAAATGCAAACATGAAAAAGAAACATAGGCCGTAAGGAATGCCTGAGGGTGGGACCCATTTTTGGATGTCTGGGTGATCAGGAAAGGACTCTCTGAAAAGGCACTGAATGACGTAAGAGAAGAATTTATGCAAATATTGAGGAATGAGTTTTCCAGGCAGAAGGAAGAGTGGAGGCAAAGATCAATAGCAACAGTTAGCTGAGTGTGTTTGAGAAGTGGCTGATGAGGTTGAAAGGCACTGAGCTCAATGAAAAGGAGATTAGATATGGCAGGTATGCAGAGGCCCAGTCACGTAGGATCAGACAATCTAAACTTTACTAGATTATTTTAATCAGAGGCACGGACACATACTTATGGGAGGTCAGAGCAGGAAGATAATATCTCTAGACATGCCACAGGTATTTCTCCGGAGGAAGTTTTCTTTCCTTCTTTCTCTCTCTCTTTTCCTTCCTTCCTTCTTTCCTTCTTTCCTTCTTTCCTTCCTTCCCTCCCTCCCTCCCTTCCTCCTTCCCTTCCTTTCTTTCTTTGACTTGGATACAAGATGAGGAAGGAAAGGACAGACCCGGTATCTGCACGAACAGAGTCAGAGAGTACGTTCTAAGCAGGGAAGGGGATGAGAGCACTTTGTCACGGGAAGCACATGGCACAGGGAGAGAAAGCAGGAGGATTAGACCAGGTCCTGAGTGCCAAGGATTTTGAATGCCACGTTACAGCACTCAGACTTTTTGAAAAAGCAGCTAGGGTTATAGAAGCTTCTGAAGCAGAGGAGTCATTGCAGTCTTTAAAAAGAGAAATAGAGTGTATGGAAGTAATGAGGGATTGGAAGCCTATAGATAGAGAGCAGCTAGGAGAGTCTTTTAATACTTGAATATTTCAGCAAAGATGGGTTTAAAAAACGGCATGCTCAGGGTGGGTATCAGATGAGGGGCAAACCTGGGAAGAGTATCAATTGTGGGGGCACACTCGGGGAGGGTGTCAGATGCTGGGCACACCCAGGGAGGGTGTCAGATGCTGGTCATACCCAGGGAGGGTGTCAGGTGCAGGGCGCTCTCAGGGTGGCTATAAAATGCGGGGCACATTCAGGGAGAGTTGTCTCGAGCCATCATTCCCAGATTTAACTGAGGCAACTTGGGGAGACTTGCCCCAGGTCAGATGGATTGCATGTTCCTGTCATGCAGATACAGCCTTGTTCTTGGGTTGAACTTGGTTTTGGGTCTAAGGAGAGCTGGTGAACTGATGAAATTGGTTGGGGGCATCTCTCCTTCCTTGATGAGTGTCCTTTTTTTTGATAATTAGGTCTCAGAGATTGTGTGACCATTTCTCCTGATTATTCTCTGACCGTTTCCTCTTAGAATCCAAGGTCAGACACACTGGTCCAGGGCTACGCTTCAGAAGGTCCAGACTGAAATACAACACACAGACCTCTTTGCCCCAGCCGTGCTTCATATCCTTCCGACACTGACCTGTTTCCTGGGACCAGAGAAACACATGACCCACGGCTAGTCAGATCAAAATAATAAAAAAGAGAAATTATTCTTGCCAATCCTTTGGACTTTCTGCTGATGAGGAAGCTCAAGGATTCTGTAGTCTCTGTTCTGTTGTCCTTTGCACAGACAGCATCTTGTTTGTCAGATTCTCCTGCACATTTCTGGCCACAGCACTGCTCATATACTTACGTTCATGCCCATTGCCTTATGGTCATATTCTTTTTGGCCATAAGAGTTATATGATTTTAGTTGATATTAGAGTCTTTTTCCTGGGGCTATTCCAAAGTTAGACACACCCCAACCAAAAGGAGTGTTTATAAGGCAATGTATTATTTTTCTAAAGAGGAATGAGTGTGTGTGTGTGTGTGTGTGTGTGTGTGTGTGATATTTGGATAATGATCATATCTTGCAGTGTAGGTGACTTTTAACTTGCTTGAAGTGGAACAGATTACACTGAGTGTCGACCCTAATGTGTTGCTGTTGGCATCCTGATTCTAATTCATTTGCTCTTCACACGGGCGACTGAGTCCACAGAGGCAAGGAGAAACACAGAGATATTTGTGCTCCTTAATGATAGTCTGAGAGTTTGGGAGGGATTGTACCTGAGGCAGGCAACAGACCCATGAAAAGGCCTTCTAAAGATAACCCAGTCTGAGGGCTGAACTGTCTTACTTCTTCTACCTCTAATCCACCAGTAGTGAGCAGAACATTTGCCAAAAGTGTTCAGAAGGAAGAGGGCGGGGGTCTATTCAAGAGTAAAGATGTCAAAAGACACCGTTCTGTGCAAAGAGTAGAAACAAGAGTATTTCATGAGACTAAGGTATGACAAGTAGGTGGAGACATGTATGGAAGCTGGGCTGCCACCTCATTTTTCTTCTAGAGGCTGTGAGTAAATAAATAAATAAATAATCACATAATTTGTGCTTCCCTCATCCTGTGATTGTCAGCCGGGACTTCTGAGGGCTGTGAAGGAGGTGTCATCTGATTTGTCAGAGAAGATAGTAATGCAAGCGAAGTAGATCATTCTAGTTCCTATTTATCCAAAGCCACACCATCATCTGGAACCAGTCAGGCCATAGCTGAGGGAGTAAAGAGCCCCTGGGCCTGCCGTGTGAGCTCGTGTTAATCATTCACTGTCTTTTGTGCAGACTCTAGTCTTCTAATGTGCTTCCTTTCCACCCCCACCATTCCATAGGTCTCCAGAGGATATTTTGTTTGTTTGCTTGGTTTTTTTTTTCAGCTTTTTGTCTAGATTATAGGTCTGGTTTGAGTCTCCCGTATCCAGTGTTATTTTCTAAGTTAAAAAGGAGGAAGCTAAGATGCAAGGTTCTCGGTAGGGCTCAAGACTTAGCTGGTATGATTTAGAGAGGAAGAATTGCAGCTCAGCATTTCTAACTACCGTTCTTCTGCCATGCTTTCAGCATTAATCAAAACGTTTTTTCCCTATTATTCTATTCCAAGAGTACAGAAATGTGCCCTTTTGACGCTCACCCATGCCATTTTTATCTCTCCAGTTCCGGAAACTGCACCCTTCGTCATGAAAATTGAAAGCTCAAGCCCTGACACCGTGGAAGTCAGCTGGGCTCCGCCCCACTTCCCAGGTGGACCTATTTTGGGTTATAATTTAAGGCTGATCAGTAAAAATCAAAAGTTAGATTCAGGGACCCAGAGAACCAGTTTCCAGTTTTATTCCACTCTTCCGAACACCACCTACAGGTAAGCGCTAAGCAGCACAGGTAGAGATGACACCTTTATTAATGCAGGCAGGATGATTAGTTAAGAAATCTGCCTAAAAATCAATTAAGTGTATTCAGAGACACACCACTGACTCTCTTCCGTCATGTTGAAGTTGTAATTTTTCTCAACTTTGCATGCGTATTATAATTACACCATTCTAAGCAAGAAAGTTTTCAATATATTAAATGGCCCTTATAAGTATGAGACAATAATAACATAAATACCGTAGCTGTGATTTATTTCATAAAACATAAAAAAACGAAGAAGGTAAAATTCTGTTAGTGGTATTTTTTATTAACCACTGAGGATTATTTTATTATGGCTAGCGTCACTGGCCTTAACGAAGAGTTCTTCAAGTAGGGGGTGAAATGGTCATGCAGATAGCAGAGTTGAGCTTTTGACCTCAGTGACCCTGAACTGTTCTGTGGGGAATGAAAACAGGGATGTGATTGATGGCATCCCAGGGCTGAGCGGTGACACCGAGTAACTAGATCTATGCACATCTTTAAATAGACGCTCTGTGGCTCCTATATTTATCTCATGTTCACAACATGCCATGTGAAACACATCTCTCCAAATTGTTTTTGGAATAGGTTTTCTATTGCAGCAGTAAATGAAGTTGGTGAAGGGCCAGAAGCAGAATCTGTAATTACCACTCCATCCCCTGCAGGTATGGTTTAGCCTTCTCCTCCATGTTACACAGGGATAATGGTTGACTGGGGTAAAGGTCAGAGTTCATTGGTCATCTGGTAGACCTCAAGATCCCTCCTCTTGTGCATGATGTTTTTTTTTTGTGACTGATAATTTAAAATTTCAAGTTATTCTACATATTTGGCAAATAGAAGGTTAGAGAGACAGTTGGTACTAGAATTTTGAGACTTAAAAAAATAGAATGAAAAACTTAAGCATTTTAAGAAAGATGGCTTTAAACAAATTCTTGGTTTTCATTCAGATCACTAGGTATGGTCATTCGTGTTTACAAATATAGGATTTACACATAAACTTTCCTAACCTGACATTGCTTCTCTTGTGCATTGTCACAACAGACACTTTCCCAGTCTGCTTTAATGTTTTTAAGTACAGATGAACACTGAGAATTTAAATATTAACTTTTGAAAATTCCTCCTGTGTATTTATATTATTTTTGAAAGTACTCTTTTTGTTTTTTTAACAAAAAACTCGAGGGGCTGAAATCTACTGGTATTTGTAGGAGCAAATGCTTTCAAAGAAGATATATA
>NW_026067910.1:6234551-6256254 GCF_014885135.2 Alexandromys fortis | reverse complement strand
GAAATGAATTAGAGTCTTGCCTAAGTCAAGGGTTCCAAATTCCTTTGGCCTGTTTTCCGCTTCCAGCAGAACCCCATCTCATGGCTTGACCACTGCTTGCTCCCATCTCCACACAACTATGCCTGTAGTATTGATGCCATCTATCATCAGCCTATATTTTTGGCTCTTCCTAGACTCTAGGAAAACAGAGGTATTATTATCAGGCACGAAACACGCCCGAAGGGAAAGTTAAATATAGAGCGGGGTTAAGGTTGCTATGTGGTTATTGCATACCACTCATTAATGGTCCTGAAAATGTCCATCACTCGTGCACCTTGCATCAGTTTTCAGCAGAACAGGGTAGCAATCTGAGGTCTGTAGCCTTCAAATTTAAGAACTGTTTTCCTGCTTGAAAGGGAAGAGGTTGAAGGCAATACCTTCAACATAACCTGTGTTATGTAACAACCCACTTTGGTTGAGGCTGGATTGCAATAGTTAGGGAAATTGTCTTGACTGGGGATAACAGTTTAATGTCTATTGGAACAAGAATGGTATAATACGTCACATGACAAGTTCACATAGACCTACTTGATTGTCACCATATTATCTACTTCCAACCATGGGTTTTGGGAGATTATTCCACAGATGCAATACTGCTAAGTAACTTCAGAAAATTCAGTTGAGTCTTTAAAAGAGCTGTCTCCCTTAGGTTGAAGCACTGAAACTTACTCTGTTGCTATGTGTATGTTGCTCAGTCTGCCTATAAATTATGTCTTTCAGTTCAAGAAGAACAACAATGGCTCTTTTTATCCAGAAAAACTTCTCTAAGAAAGAGGTCCTTAAAGTACTTGGTAGATGAAGCACATTGCCTTTGGTCAGATACCATACGCCATAATATTACAGGTCAGTCTAACAGAAGCATGCTTCATTACCGTAAAAGGAAATATTTGGAATTGTGGATGGAATTTTCTAGAAGAGAGGAATATTAAAATTTGTTCTCAGAAGCCGATGCTAGCTATGGGGATCCCACAGATCCCCCAAACATTACATGATATTGCCAATGCTCTTGGTTACCCTCAGGAACTTGAAGGAAGATGCTGTTTCTGAAAACACCCATTCTTTAGTCGTAGAACACGGAGAGATCGAGCTGGGTAAAGACCTGGAAGCTTTATCCTTTCTGGATAGCTTTCCTAGTACTGAAATGTGCTACGCACATTACAGGGCGACTATAGAGAAACTATTTTCTTGTTAGGACTAAGCAGTTGTACATCTGAACTCACAGTGGCTGTGATCAAACACACAAGTTCTCTGCGAGATCAATCCAGACCAACCCAGCATGGAGAGGGGAAGGTACATGAACTCAGTCAGCTATTGACAACTGATGGCCGTTGGGAGATGGAGAATCTGCTTTCTTCAGTGACCCCTGAGAGGCTGCCCATATTCCCAAATGACTCCATTCCCAAGCATATACTGGGACCACTATGTGGACCCAGAGGGCTTGAAAAAAGAGAATACAGGAAGCTAGGAGGGACTAGTGGTTGGGGTGGAGGATGGTGGGGAGAGAATGGGGGATGGAGTTGATCAAAAAACATTTATGAAACTTTCAAACAATAAAAAATTATTCAAAAAAGCTTTCATGTTTGGGTATGTAGTCCACCGATAGGGGGCATGCTTAAACATGTCTGAGGCTCTGGAGTCTTTCAGCAATAAACAAATAACCCCACACCAAATCTACTTTACCCCAGTTTTCCCAATATTTCTAGAATTGACTATCTTGAATATTTTCAGACTATACTATTCTAAACTTTTTCAAGTATTTTATGTACATTATGAATATACCCAACATATTTGCACAGATACGTTATATATACTAGAAGAATTCAGAAGAATATATATTTTTTAAGATTTATTTATTTATTATGTATACAGTATTCTGCCTACTTATGTCCTATAGGCCAGTAGAGGGCACCAGATCTCATTACAAATGGTTGTGAGCCACCATGTGGTTGCTGGGAATTGAACTCAGGACCTCTGGAAGAGCAGTCAGTGCTCTTAACCTCTGAGCCACTGCTCCAGCCCCCAGAAGAATATTTTTAAATTATAAGAGCTTCTATTTGACTTTAACAAACATTAAAGACAAATCCACTTCATTCTAAGTCTTTCTGTTCCTGTGGACATTTAACCACATGTATGTTCTTGCTTGACTCTTCTAGGGATAGCAGTCAATGTCCAACAGCAGGTGGTTTATTTCTCAGAAGGAACTTCAATATGGATGAAGGAGGCAGCCAACATGTCTGATATGTCTGATCTGAGAAGTTTTTACAGAGGCTCAGGCCAAATCTCTTCCATCTCCTTAGATTGGCTTTACCAGAGGATGTATTTCATCATGGATAAACTGGTTAGTCTGCATGAATATAGTTAGTTATCAATATTAACATTCATATTTGGTGGTAAATATGACATTGTTTCACTGACTACTTATTTCAGATACTAGATCAACAATGAATCATGGACCTAGTATACAAGAACATCTAGCCCATCTCCATTAATCTGTGTATCACCATGTGGCTGTGGCTTACCCGGTAAAGTTCTGGTGTCTGTCTCCAGAGGGGCTACATGGCATCTCCCTGACTCTGCCTCCTTTCTCCCACCATTCAGTTTTATTTTCCCTGCCTAGCTAAGTTCTGCCCTGCTATAGGTCCAAGGCCGTCCTTTATTAACCAGTGATATTCACAGCATACAGTGGGGAATCCCACATTACCCAGCAAGTTTTTATTAATGATAATTTATCTACTTTAAGAAAGTTCTTGTATTTGTGACATGACTGTGTAAGACTATCTACCATAAAAAAAGTCTGCTGCCTCTTTAACTGTGTGGAAACCTGGTGTATTTTAATAGGCCTCTGAAAATATGTTAGTACTTGAATCTTTAAGAAGATACAGTCTTCTTAACTTAAACTTGTGCTTCAAGTTTTCATCTTATAAGTGCATGTTTATTGAAATGAACAAAGGCTGCTGTCCCACTGAAGTTCAGAAGCTTGTATATAGCACAAATTTTAAAAATAATTGGGTACTTCCGTAAACCAACCAACCAATCAACAAATCAACAAGCAAGAACAAAACAAAAAAAAACACCATATTTGCATATTAATGGTACTAATAGAAATAAAATCTTATTAGGACATAAAATAGAAAATTCCTTTTTCTCCCCCGTACTGACTATTTTGTATAGCCAAGGCTAGCCTGCTATTCAACATCTTCCTGCCTCAGACTCCCCAGCTCTGGGATTATAGCTGTGCACCTATTACATTACCCATTAAGCGCTTTTCTTGTGTGTTTCGTAGAGTCCACAGTGATCGTCACAACTCCAAGTACCGAACTGCTCAGGAAACGCTTGGTGCCGAGACGAATGCAGACAGACGTTAATCTTGTTGCTGTACTTTTGATTTTCTAGGTATATGCTTGCGACTTAGAAAATTGCTCTAATTTTGAGGAAATTACTCCATTATCTATTATTGCACCGAGAAAAGTTGTGGTTGATTCTTATAACGGGTAAGTGTTAGCCTTGTAAATATGGGTTCTCTTCCCTTGGCAAAAGTTTCTGTGAAGTTTGCTTTCCAGTGTAGCCCTATAACACCCGACGAGTTCAACTGAGCAACTCGCTTCAGGTCAATGTAATTAAATTTGCTTTCAAATTTGGCTGTTTCCCCTTCCACAGCAAACTATAGTTACATGGAAATGACCTTTTGTCAGAGACCTTGGGACCACGATTCTAGCCCAGGGCTCGACACTGCTTTATGACAGGAACCAATGTCTCGTTGCTCCCTTCAGTGGCCATGGCGAGAAGCTGCTTCATCACGTGACTTTGTGGCCGAGCCTTTCAGCTCCCTTTCATACTCTGGCCTGGCTCTTGTGCCTATTAAGAGGCTGTTTTACAAGTAGGCTACTACCATCCTCCCTTATGGAACAGGATTTGGTGATTAAGAACAGGTACACATCTCAACTGTAAGGTTCCCTTTCCCTGATGAGAAAAACAAAACAGAAAGAACCACATTTGGTCTCAGCTGGGCTTTGCAGTTGCACTGAGTTCCCTAGCAAGAAGCCAGTCTGTGTCATTGCTTTTGACAATGAGATGTAGAATGAAATGAATTCTGAAATGAGACGAAGATATTTATGTCAGATGTTTATAAATGTGTTCCAGCAAAAAAAAAAAAAGCATAGTTAGTTTGGGGATTATTTGGTCTTAAATATGACCAAATAACAACATTTTTTTTTTTACTAATGAACATGCCCAATATGGGTAAGATTAAACATTTTGCTTTGTTGTAGGGACATCATGTAGTCTCAGCTGCTGATACTTGGGGTCATTCCCTGTTCTGTTTAGAGAATTCTTCTCTATCTGGTGTTTTGTTTGCTTCTAGCAGTTTTGGTTTTTCAAGTTTAAATGAGAAGTTTAGTGATTAGTTTATAACCATACCACCTGAATGCATGCAGTCTCATTTGGTCCAGATCTTATTTCCCTTATTTGTGAGGGTGTAAGATCCTGTGGAATTCTCTGTGGCTGTTGGCAGTTACATAATATGATCATTCTGTGGATAATGAACTTCGCTTACCAAATCAGCCTTTCAAACATACCTTTTCTCCATCAGAATAAAATGGATTTGTGCTTAGATTTTGAAATATGACCAGAAAAGATCATGATAATTAGGATTACACCAATTTTTTATACTATGTATTACCAAAATCTTCCTTTCAATAATCGTTTTATACTGTGGTAGTTACCTTTGTTAGACAGGGAGGCTGAGACTCAAGCAGATCCAACGATTTTCCACACCGCTTTACAGTGAGCCAGGATAGGACCCTCTAGATCTGGCCCTTCTGATCGTCTTCTACTTTGACAGGGAAGTTTCTATAAAAACCAGCAGGCAGCTTCCAGCAGGTCTGTGTCCTCAGGACACTGGATGTGTGCGGCAGTTTACAGCTGTCGTAGTGTTCACAATGGTGTCCTACTTTCCCACCATTGTGTCATGCCCTTACGGAGTTTCTACTCTTCCCTTCTTCCCATCCTTTGTATTCTGCCTCTCACTTCAGTCTGTTTTTTCTCCTCTCTCCCTTTCCTCTTCTTCCTTCTCCTTCTTTCCTTTCGTGTAGTGAGCAGGGTAGGAGTTCCACTTTCTTCCCTGTCTGTTTGAGGACTATGCTTCATTAATCCAGTTTTTCTTTTATATGTTCTGTTTCTCCAAATACTTTTTTTTTTTTAACAGTTTTGAAATTGGTGGAGCAGACAGACAAGAGCCATTCCTTCTGGAGTGGGCAAACAACATAGATTCATATCTCAAAGTGAGCTTGCATCTCAGGGTTTTACCTGAGGCTGGAATGTGGTTGCAGTTATCAAGATTTGGGAAGATCATCAAGAAGAATGATCGTAGACTGATTAATGACAAAGAAGAGGGCCTAGCAGTTGTCATGTACATTAGAATGTAACATTGCACGGGGTTCTGACAAGATATTTCGGATGGTATGAACCCACTAGCATCTATTTTCATGTTCACAAATTCTTGAATCAACAAATTAGCTGTTTTATATATACCAGTTAAAAATTTTAAAATGTTTATTTTCTGTGTATGAGTGTTTTGCTTCTTATATGTCTGTGCACCAATTTATGTCTGGTTTCTGAGGAGGCCAGGAAGAGTGTGGTGGCCCACAAGTGACTCAGTTTCCACCTGGAGCCTATTCTGACTTATAAGTCCTTTGAGTTCAAGCTTGCTTGTTTCAGTCCCCTTGAGGGCTGTGAGGAAAGTTCTGATAAAGCCCACAGGAAAGAAGTCGTTATCTACTAAGACACAGGCTGGTGAATGCCAGCCGAAGGCACATACGGATGGAAAAGGAAACTGCTGGCTGCTAGCAGGATTCACATGATACACAGCGAGCCGGCCTGTGCTTTCTCCCAAGGACAGTGCAGGAAGGGCGTTAACTGACTCCACTGCTTTTGGTCCTGCTGTCTGCTCTGAATCTGTATAAAAGCAAGTTCTGAAAAAAGCTCTGGGTTGTTTGGTGTTGACCAACAGACCTCCCAAATCTTTCCCGTGTCTCCGTCTCGTTTCTTTCATCTGCCATTTCCTCAACCCTCATGCCCCCCACCAGGCACCTGGGTTGATTCATCAGTAGGCTCCGACAGAAGAGGGGAAGAGGGTATCAGGTCCCCTGGACCTGGAGTTACTGATGTTTGTGAGCTACCATGTGGGTGCCGGGACTCGAACTTGGGTCCTCTGGAAGAGCAGCCAGTGCTCTTAACTGCTGCACCTATCTTCTTAGCCCCACTGGTCACAATTTTACTTTGATATTTTATTGTCCATATAATATCTAACTGTGTCTTTTCTTTTTCCATATTAGAAGATCATTAGATTCCACATAGGGCCTACATCTTTAACATATATTTATTTTGTTTCCATGTGTGTATGTGGGTGTATATTTGCACGTAAGTGGCCTCAGATGTCAGAGGCCTGAAATCCTCTGGATTTGTAGGCTTTGTGAGGTATCAGGAATAGAAATCCTGTCCTCCAGAAGGGATAGAAAGTGCAGTTACCAGCTGAGTCACCTCCCAGCCCTTAGCCTTACATCTCTATCTTCAGTTCTATTGAGTTCTTTCTCCTGGTAGTTGGGTTGTTCCGTTCAGTCGCCTTGGTCACTTGTTGTATATTCTCCATTGTTTGCAAAATAAAACATATATTATTATAATTGCCTGACCTACTTGTAGGCAAATTTTGTTAAAAGTTTAGATGACTCCAGATACAAAATAGATCAGTTAATTGTAGCAAAATGCAAAGAGCTTCAGTGTTTTGTTTCTTCTGTTTATCCTTCTCAGTGCAAGAGAAAATTCATTGACAGAATTCAGCTAAAGAATTTGGATATTCTAGAGAAAACATTTTTAGAAATTCATGTGCGGTGTGTGTGTGTGCACATGTGTGTGTGCAAGCGCCAGCCCTTATCTGTTCCTGCACACGGAGTGACTGGAGGTCAAAGCTGGGTGCATTTCTCTATCACATCTGTGTTTTTGAGACGGGGTCTCTCACTGAACCCACAGCTCCGCATTTTCTGATAGACATACTTGCCAATGATCCTCCAGGAGTTGCATCCCCAGACCCACAGAAGTTGCAGGTGTACACCTCTGTGCTTGATTTCTTCATGGGTTCTGAGATCCACACTCAGGTCTCCATGCTTATCTGGAGGGTACTTTCCTCACTTGGCCATATCCCCAGTCCTAACTATGTGATTTGTATATATTATGCTTCCCCTGAAATCTTTACAGATACTTTTTTAGTCTTAACTCTGATTCTTCAAAAGGCCCCTTGTAGGAATTAAAAGACCATGCATCATCATACAGGATGGAGTGCACAAGCCTTTAACTTCCAGCTGTAATCAGCTGTGCATATTTCCACCTTTGACCTCTATCACTTTGCACTTTGGGAAGTCCTGGGATACGTGATACTGATTTTGTACCACTGATTTTGTAATAGGCTAAAGCAGTTAGCCTAGAACATCACATAGCCACCCTTTCGCTGAATTACACCCATCTTCTTTTGTCCCCTGTCAGGTACGTCTTTTATCTCCTCAGAGATGGCATTTACAGAGTCAATCTCCCTTTGCCATCTGGCAGGCACACGGAAGCTGTGCGCATCGTGGAGAGCGGCACGCTCAAGGACTTTGCCGTAAAGCCCCAGTCCAAGCGAATCATCTACTTCAACGACACCATGCAAGTTTTCATGTCCACATTTCTGGACGGCTCTGCTTTCCATCAGGTGCTGCCTTCGGCCCCCCTTAAGGACGTGAAGAGCTTTGCTTGCGAAAACAACGACTTCCTCATTACAGACGGCAAGGCCATTTTCCAGCAGGACTCCTTGTCTTTCAATGAGTTCATCGTCGGATGTGACCTGAGTCACATAGAAGAATTTGGCTTTGGTAACTTGGTCATCTTTGGCTCATCCATCCAGTCGTTCCCTCTGCCAGGCCATCCACAGGAGCTCTCGGTGCTGTTTGGTTCTCAAGAAGCCCTTGTGCAATGGAGGCCTCCTGCTCTCGCCATAGGAGCCAGTGAGTACGCTGTGTGCAGGGTGACTAGTGACCAGCTGGAAAGTAGAGAGGTCAGCATAGAGATTCAGTTTTGAGAGCCTGCATCGAGTCTTCAGTCAAGGGCAACTACTTAGCTTAAATAGTGTTTTATAGTGTCTTTACATTTTTTTCTTGCATTTATTACTAGCCTTGCAGTAGGATGGTCTTTATATTCCATCAGTAGATCCCAATAGAATAGCCCAGCCATTTTTGACATCTATTATGAGGTATACTGACTTTCTAGTTTTCATGGAGTCGAGGCAGGAGGATGACACACTTGGGCTGAGGGGCTTGCATGAATTTCGGCTATTCCCTGAAGCTCTCTGAGCTTGACTCTCCATCTCTGGGTAGACAGAATACAACACATGTGGTCAGAAGCAAGTTGGCTCTGGAGCTTTTCAGTTAAAAGAAGGGTAAATGATCCCAGTCTGTGGACAGATGTTCTTTAACTCTGGGTTGCTGTGGAAGCAGCTGTAGACCAGATGTATATGAACAGTTGAAGCTGGTTCTTTTCAAACAGAAGCAGAGAACAGTTTTGCCCCATGAACCGTCTTTCCATAGCCTTTAATCATCTTCAGGCAGTAAGATTTAGTAACCTCGGGCAAGTTTTACTGTATGACAAACTGATTATGTTTATTTGCTACATATCTCAAAAATAGCTGAGAATGAGGGCTGGGCTTGTAGCTCAGTTGGTTGAGTGCTTGCCCGGCATGCACCAAGTCCTGAGTTCAATCCCCAGGGATGCATAAACTAGACGTGGTGATAGACACCTGCAGTCTCAGTACTCAAGAGATAGTTGTAGGAGGATTAGAAGTTCAAGGTCACTCTCAGTTAGGTAAGAAGTTGAGGCCAACCTAGGACACATGAGGATACCTTCCCTGCCTCTCTCTCACACTCACATTGAGAATAAATTGGCAGGTTCCCCCCAAGTTGATTTGGCTTCTGGTAATTACATTGGATATTAATTATTTTTATTAAGAGCCTGGTTATGCCTGGTAGTATTATAGAGAACCTCTCTTACATGACACAGAGTCTACCATGTAGAAGGAGCGACAGTCTTAGCTGGGCATGGTAGCACGTGCTTATAATCTCAGTGCTTGAGAGATTAAGGCAGGGAGATTTTAATATTTAAGGCAAGCCTGGGCTACATGGTGAAATTTCAACTTTTTTTTTTTTTTTAAAGTTTTTCAAGACAGGGTTTCTCTGTGTAACTTTGGAGCCTGTCCTGGAACTCACTCTGTAGACTAGGTTGGCCTCAAACTCATGGAGATCCACCTGCCTCTGTCTCCCAAGTGCTAGGATTAAAGGCGTGCGCCACCACTGCCTGGCCAAGTAAAAATGTCTTTAACAGTACACTGTCATGGCTTTACTTGCTGGAAATAGTTCAGGGCAAGTGGCATGGGGAGGAATGGGCACTGCTGTCACTTGACTCTGTTAGTCAAGTAAGCATGGCCGCTAATTACTCAGTATCTGAGATCAATTTTTCAGAATTCCTTGGTCTGCCCTTGTGGTATCATCCAGGTCAGTGACATTATCTAACCCCTTAGGCCCTTCTGCCTGGCAGAACTGGACGTATGAGGTGCAAGTTTCCACGCAAGACCTTCCTAAAGCCACTCGAGTTTTCTCTAACATAAGTGGGACCACGCTGAACGTACCTGAGCTGCAGAGTGCGACCCAATATGCAGTTTCTGTGAGAGCAAGCTCTCCCAAAGGCCCAGGGCCCTGGTCAGAGCCCTCAGTGGGTACCACCCTGGTTCCAGGTAAGAATGCAGTCTGGGTCTGGGAGGGAGGAGAGCTGTAGCCCGAGTGTCCTGTGAGTGCTTACTTCAAACGTTAGAAAGGGACAAGAACGATCTGTCCTGACCCCTTGAGGGTGAATTTTTAATCTGAGATTAGGAAATCAAATTAATCACCATGGATATTTGTATTTCTTACCTGATACCTTGTATACTTCAATACATATTTGAAGAAATGTAATTTTCTTCTTCACTGATTTCTTCTTAGTTTATTAAGACATAATATTCCTCGCCTCTGATGGTCTTAGATAGAGACATTGAGGGGTCTATGAGTTACTCTGAATTTCATCGTCTTGGCTCAAAGAAATGGAAGGACAATAGTACCCATTATATAGTCATTACCACAACTCCTGCTGGGTCCTCAGAATGGGATCATAGCAAACAGTAGCTGTGGGTGGTGAGGGCGGCTGTGGTGACAGACCAGTAGCTCTCAACCTGTGGGTTGCGACCCCGTCAAGGTCAAACAACCCTATCACAGGGGTCGCATATCAGACATCCTGCATATCATATTTACATTACGATTCATCAAAGTAGCAACATTACAGCTATGAAGAAGCAACAAGAACAATTTTATGCCTGAGGCTCACCACAATATGAGGAACACATAAAAGGTCACAGTGTTAGGAAGGTTAAGAGCCACTGTGACAGACTATGACATGACCCTGAGTGTCTGGCCTGGCACTGTTAGACACTGTTTCAGTGGCAGCATGGCTATCCATCCCTCTTCACATTTGATTTCAAATATTTATATAAAGCTCAGAAGAGCATTTAACAGGATAGATAAGTTTATTAAACAGATGCAATTGCTTATGTTAGTCTATAATATTTTTCAAAGTGTTGATAGTTTACTTTTTAAAAAAAGTATGCATTCATTAGTTGGGCATGTTGGCACATGGACTTTAATCCCAGCACTTGGGAAGCAGAGGCAAGCAGATCTCTATAAATTTGATGCCATCCTGGTCTACATAGAGAGTTCTAGGTCATCGAGTACTAGATAGTGAGATACTGCCTAGTGAGGTAGGCTTTGTGTGAAATTTCTTACTAATTTCTTTTTATTTTACCATGTAGCTACTGAGCCACCATTCATCATGGCTGTGAAGGAAGATGGACTTTGGAGCAAACCACTCAGTAGTTTTGGCCCAGGAGAGTTCCTGTCCTCTGACGTAGGAAACGTGTCAGGTAGAACATGTTCCCTCCCCCAGGTGTAGGTTCTTACTTGGTGCCTTTCCAGGTGACTTAGCAAAAGGAAAGCACCGAGTTCTTGCTACCAGGGCTACCAAGAAGGGAAAATCCTGTCGGTGCTGTTGTTAAGAAAGTGTCTACTCTAGGCAGGGATGTTATTTATTACATAAAACGTGAGGTTATGTCCCGTGTCCACTTCAGAAGGGCTTTGATTGAGGCTCACGAGTTTTAATTTATCAGCATTGTGTTTCAATAGCGACCTGTCTTGTTCTGCTGAGACAGCTCTTAAGTGATTTTCCATGACTTTGAAGTGAGAATAAAGCAAGAAGTTTGCTGCTTATCATTTTAAACAGGGTACCGGGAAGCCCTGTTGGTGAGGAGACCTGTGAGGCTGCGCCAGGGCACTATTGCTAGAAGTGTTCTTTCTAAAGGGCTGTGACAGAGATCTTGCCCGAAGGTGATCTCTTCTGTATTATCTACTTATTTGATATTTCAACTTTGTTCTTAAGCTACTATGGCATTTCCATCCAGCAAGGGAGCTGGACTGAGAAGGCCAGTGTGGCTCCAGTGGAAAGAGCATGACCTGGAATTGGTGGGAAACTTGGCTCCCTCTCTTTGATCTTTGATGTCTCAGACAGAATAGACAATCTCATGGAATCTAAGTTCAATCTGTCTTCACTGTTTTAGGAGTCCAGTTAGGTAGCAAAGCCCTTGGGACAATGTCAGACAGATGCTCTGTGTGAATCTGTTCCTCTTCCTGGTTCCAGGAATTGAGATTTGGGAGTTACTTTACTGAAATATTCTTTGTGTGTGTGTGTGTGTGTGTGTGTGTGTGTGTGTGAGAGAGAGAGAGAGAGAGAGAGAGAGAGAGAGAGAGAGAGAGAGCATCTCACTATGAAGCCTTGGTTGGTCTGGATCTTACTGTATAGGCGGGGCTGGCCTCAAATGGGCAGGCAGCCTCTGCCTCCCAAGTACTGGGATTTAAGGCATCACAACCAGCCTTTGCTGAAATCTTTGACAGACCCTAGGTTCTCACAAACAGCCATGTCAACGCTGTACTTTACAGGCTTCAGTGTGATTGACTCACCCTGCTTCTCTTAGCACACATGAATATAAGTGCCACTTGTTTGTCTTTGTTTTGAGATATGGATTGGTATAACAACAGCCTCTACTACAGTGACACCAAAGGCAATGTCTATGTGCGGCCCCTGAATGGGATGGATGTCTCAGAGAATTATCACATACCCAGCATCGCAGGAGCTGGCGCTTTGGCCTTTGAATGGCTGGGCCATTTTCTCTACTGGGCTGGGAAGACATATGTGGTAAGTTAGAGCCTGGTGTCTTGGGTCCTCTAAAGCAATGCCTGCTCACTTCGGTCACTTGCATGGCATGGAGCCAGTTCTCCAACCATGGTAACTAATATCTTAAGAATAAAAAGTACAGTGCCTAGCATGCAACAGGTACTAAATAATTGTAAAGAATTAAAATTAGGAAAATAGGTAGTAAAGAGGAGCAAGGAGAAGGCTCGTCCTCTGTGAAGACATGCATATTCCTGTTAGTCTAAGGAAAATCTTCTTTTTGGGGGAGTCAAGGAGACGAAGGGAGTCTTGTACATGCTGGGCAATGTTCTTTCATTGAGCTACATTCCCAGCTCCCAGTCAAATACCAAGAATGTCACCGAGCATGTACATGCTTTTAATCACAGCCCAGACACCATTCTAGGGCTATATGGAGCTCTGAGTTAAGGGCTGTCTGGATTGAGGTCTAGGCCAGACATAGCTATCTAGAGAGACCCTGAAAAAAAATTAAGGCATTCATGGGTACTTTGATTGAATTTATAATTAGGAATACTGAATGCTTTAACTTTGTTTACTTCTCACAGACATGAAAGTTCTACTGAGGCAGTGTTGTATCTGCTATTTTTCAAGGCTTAGGCCTCTACCCAGCAACCCAGCTGTATCTGTTATTTTCCAAGGCTGAGCCCTCTACCCAGCAACCATAAAGCGCTGATATATATTTGTGGTTGAATGAGTAAATTAACATATAAATGAGTTAAAGAACTTAATAACGATTGCAATACACACCCAGAAATAATTATGCCATTTGAAAGTAATTACCTGGCAATACTGTCATGTTTCCTAGATCCAAAGGCAGTCTGTGTTGACAGGCCACACAGACATTGTTGCTCACGTGAAGTTGCTGGTGAACGACATGGCTGTGGATTCTGTCGGTGGCTATCTGTACTGGACGACCCTCTACTCGGTTGAGAGCACCAGACTAAATGGAGAAAGTCCTCTTGTACTACAGGCTCAGCCCTGGCTATCTGGGAAAAAGGTGACAAAATAAGAATTAGGATGTAATTATTTGATGATGCTAAATAGCGCCATTCTATAGCAATGATAATACTGCCGCTACTTACTGTAGCTGAGGGAGAATTCTAATAACAATGCTGTTAGAGTTAGATCACTGTGTGACCAGCATTTCTCTAAGCCTTATTTATTGGTCAGACTGATTAATTTCTAAGTTTGAATATAATATGAAGATTTCTGTAGTTTGCCTTGGTAGCTTTTTAATGTTAATTCATGTATATAATGCATTCGGATCACTATTCTGATCACTGCCTCACGCCCGTACTTCCCTCCCTTCCCTTTCAATCCCCACTCTTCCTTAGATTTATGACTTTTGGTTTAATGGACGTCTGTGTGATCCCTGGATTCAAACTATGCACTGGAGCCAAGTGGGGTTGCCAGTGGATACACAACCACAGGCAGTGTTCCTTCGCTTTCTGACTCTCGAGTAGCAAATAGCCCAGCAATGAGGGGTAGGGCCCTTGATCTTCTGCTCCTTCCACGCCTGACTATTGATGGGACCGTTCTTGTGTGGGCTGAGTGTAGGCATCATTAAGTGCAGTGAGTTCATGAATAGCACCCAGAAGATGTCATCTTGTCCCTTCACTCCGTCTTCTGGCCCTTAGACTCTTTCCACCTGTATTCTGCAGTGTTACCTGAGCCTTAGAGGAGACTGCATACATGTCTTGTAGAGAGCCGAGCACTCATTAATAATTTATTCTTATCCCATTGGGCATCCACGAGTCTCTACACTGCCATCGCTAAGCAGGAAGAGGCTTCTGTGGTGAAGGCTGAAAGCTGTCTTTGTTTATAGACATGAACAAAAATATTTAGAAGGAAATTTGATGCTCTCTCAATTAAGCTAAACAACTGTATTCATTTCCTCCTCTAGAGCGTATTCACTCCCCTGATGTGGGTTTGAACTAGGTTTTCAATACTGGGCATGGATACTCTCCTGTGCAGTAGCCCTCAAATGCGGCCATAGAGTTGGTTACCCCCTGCGCTCTAGCAGTAGTGCCACTAATGCGTGAGCAGTCACACCTTGCTTGGCAGGTTTGTCTTGGAGTTACTAGACTTCAAATGGGGTAAGACTGTTAATACCCTTTTCCCTAAGCAGCAAGCAGAAAGCCTTCATGGACTATGAAAGCTAGCTCTCAAGGAGAAAGCTTCCAACTTAGTTCCAGCTTGATTTTCCTGCTCACGCTGCCAAGATGTGTGTTATCTTCAGCAACAGGGTCCTGTCCTCTAGGTGTCTGTACCCTAGCTTTTGAGACTCAGTTTCCTCACTGAACCTAGAGTTCATCAATTTGGCTAGGCTGTCTGATCAGCAAACTCCAGGGATTTGCGTGTTTTGTTCCCCTAGCACCGATGTTACAGATGCACACCGGCACACCCTGGCATTTACATAGAGGCTGGGGATCCAGACTCAGGTCATTATGTTTGTACATCCGGTACATCACCAACTGAATCATCTTTTGCGCTGGCTGGGCAAACCTGTAGACCATCCCACCTTTCATTTATGTCTCTTCTGGATTTATCACAGCCACAAGCTGCTTCCAATCAGTAGACATAAGAAAACATAGTCACCTAATTGTCTGTAGAAAGACACAATTATTTTTTTTTTCTCATAGAAGGAAAGGTTTATTTTGAGCATACATCTAAGAAAAGAGTACCATCACCATCATGGCAGGGAAGCTGGCAGCAAGCACCAGGCTTGTTTGCATGAACAAAACTGAGAGTTTACACCTTAGACAGCAATCAGGAAACAAAGAGCAAACAGAATGATAAAGCCGGGAAAGACGCAATCATTATATAATGAAGAAAAGAGATACATCTAACGTGAATTTATTTATTATTTTGTATTTGACAAATTCAATTTAGAGCATTAAACTTCAGTTTAGGTCAGACTACACTAGATGTGATGACTGTTACAGACATCTATGGGACACTGTCTAGTTAATTTAGACACAGGACTATGGACAGACACAGAGGATGAGAATGACCACACATAGGAGTTACTCATGACTGGACAATGTTATATTTGAGCAAAAGACCTGTCAAATCTCTTGTTAAAACAGAGATAGTTAATTTGTGGTTTACAAAGCACTAGTATATTTTACTACTAATAACCAGACAAAGAGCTGAAACAACTTCATTCCAGCATAGGAGGAAAAGCCAGGCACAGAGGTGTGTAGCTGTAGCCCAGTACTGGTGGAGGGCATAGACAGGAGAACCCTGGGGCTTGTTGGTCAGCCAGTGTAGCCAGAGGGTGAGCTCTATGTGCAGTGAGAGACCCTGTTTCAAAAAATAAGGTGAGGTGGAGGAAGCTGGGTGGTAGTGGCGCACACTTTTAATCCTAGTACTCAGAATGTAGAGGCAGGCAGATCTCTGTGAGTTAAAGGTTAGCTTGGGGGGCTGGAGAGATAGCTCAGAGGTTAAGAGCAGTGATTGCTCTTCCAGAGGTCCTGAGTTCAAGTCCCAGCAACCACATGGTGACTCAAAACCATCTATGAGATCTGGTGCCCTCTTCTGACCTGCAGGTGTACATGAAGACAGAACACTGTATACGTAATAAATAAAATCTTAAAAAAAAAAAAAAAGGTTAGCTTGGTCTATAGAACGAGTTCCAGGACAGCCAGGGATACACAGCCCTTTCTCAAAAACAAAACAAACCAAAAAAGAAGAAACTAAAAGGGGGCACCCAGCATTGACATCTGACCAATATCCACACACATCCACACATACATGTGCTACACACACACACACACACACACACACACACACACACACGATAAAATAGATTACCAAATAAAACTGACCCGATTTTGTGTCAACTGGAAAAAAAATCAGTACAACTTGAAGCATTAGGAAATAAAAGCAGGATTTAATTTTTAAAGCCCGGGACGTATTTTTCACCTAGAGAAGGAATCAGTAGAATTCTCTGGAGGACAGACGCTATATGTGATGACATGACACTAGCAAGGTCCTATAGGAAAGTCCTTTAAGATGGTTCCTTTGTAGTAGGGCAAACTGTCAGGAAGGGCTTTTTAGTTCTTGGACTTCTTACTGCATCCTTTTAAATTTTGGATGACTCATGATTTCTCGTTTTTCTTTTCCAATTCCTTCAGCCCTCTTGTCCCCTCCCTCCTGCCCTGGCTACTTTGTATTCTCCTTCCCTCCTCCTTTCTGAGAAGGAAGGCCTTCTCTCCTGGTCTGCCTGCCTCCACTTTCCGAGTATGGGATCACGAATGTGCTCCATCATCCTGCCTCTCCTTGTTCTCTAGTTCTGCTGTAGCTCGTTAAGGGTGCTGTCACCACTTTAATCCTCTACAATGGCTCTGAGCATCTAGGTGTGCTGTAGGCAACTCCAGTATTCTCAGCTGTTTGAGAATAGTTAATATCTATAAAGCCAAAGAAGGCAACTAGCAACAGAAAGGACCCATCAATGGTTCCTCATGTCTCATGCATGCTAGTTCCTAGAACAATCTTTCCTCAGGATCCACCTAGACAAACAGATATGAAACTAAGATATAGGTTTCAGTAGAAGACAAAGAAAGAGTAATAATGGGTGGTTTTTACATTTTACCTGAAAGTGAGGCCTTATATACTTGATTATCCAATTATAACATATGAACATTCTGTGTGTATCTTTTCTTTCTTTTTTCTTCTTTCTTTCTTTCTTTCTTTCTTTCTTTCTTTCTTTCTTTCTTTCTTTCTTTCGCTTTTTTTGAGAGAGGATTTTTTTTTTTTGTGTAACAGTCCTAACTGTCCTGGAACTAGCTTGGTAGACCAGACTGGCCATGAACTCAAAGATTCTCCTGCCTCTGCCTCTTGAGTGCTGGAATTAAAGGCGTGTGCCACCACCGCCCAGCTCTGTTTGTGTGTGTATGTATGTATGTATGTATGTATGTATGTATGTATCTATCTATCTATCTATCTATCTATCTATCTATCTATCATCTATCTATCTACTGCATCAGAATGCTTTTGGATTCAGTCAACAGAAAACACATTATTCTTTTTGGGGTGGGTAGAATCTCATGGGAGCCTAGGCTAGTCTTTAATTCTCTGCGCAACTGAGGCTGGCTTTGAACTCCTGGTCTCCTGGTGAAGACCTCCACCTCCTAAATGCTGGGATTATAGCTGTGTGTGAGCAGGTGGCAGACTGGAATTATATGGGTTTTTTTTAAAGCATCTTAGAGATTCATTTTTACACCTAGAGATCATAATATGACAGGATGCAGCCTAATAATTAAGACAAAAACTCTATTGTGCAGTCTTCTTGGAGAACAACTGGTCTAATCACCAACAGAAGCCATTCCCCTGTGGGGCTAATGAGTGTAACATTACAGCTAGTTTTAGGCTAGGCTTTATAGAAATTCTATGTCAAACTGAGCAGCTCTGCAGTGGGTTGGGAATTGTATTCTTTGGCAGTTTTGGGGTGCTGCTCAGCAGAGAGCCCCACTTTGATAATCCTCAGAAGTAAGCATATAAAACCAAACAATTCCTGCCTTTTGAAGAGTTGCAGGAAATCTGTGCCCTTTTCTATAAATAATATGATTTTGGTATTTCATGAAGGTAAAAGTCCTTGAAAATAAGCCTATAGTTGAAGTCTGCCCTACTCACAAAGGTATGCTTTAGATCTGTGTTTGACGCGCTTTCCTTTGTTTTTGCAGCATGGGGGATTGAGCCAGTGTTTGTAAGCATGCTAGCCAAGGACTCGACTCTGAGCTGTTTCCTCAGGCCGGGTACATTTTCTTCCCTTATTTTCTATTTAGGTTATTGCCCTAACTTTAGACCTCAGTGATGGCTTCCTGTACTGGCTGGTGCAGGGCAATCAGTGTATTCATCTGTACACAGCTGTTCTTCGAGGACGGAGGTAAGACGGTCCCTGGAAAGCTTGAAGAGAATGCCTTTCTTTTCCTAATATGTCTCTTTATTTTCTGAGACTGCCCCGAGGAAAGGAGATAGGCTTCACCTAGACACAGAATTTTTGGTATTGTTATGCTCATATTTCATAGAAGGTTAAATGAGAAGTTAAATTATTTGCATGCAGACCTACCTACTGTTGAAGTATCAACCTGTACCGCTGGCCAATTCATTCATTCATCTGCAGAGGGGTATCATAATCAAGTGGGCATGTAGGCTCCTCTTGTTGGTTTCACGTGAACTGATTTCGGGGGAGAAGGTGAGTGGTGTTATTAAGTAGACCAGAAAGATGCCCTTCCTGGCCAGGGACAGAGTTTATGGCACCTATGTTAATAACAAAATTGCTTTGCATCTCTGTGGATTGGGCTTCTTGTGGCTACTACACTCCAGGTAAGCGGAGCCTTCCATCCTGGGTAAATGCCCATAAATTCTTTGGATTTTGGCTACCTTTTTTTCTAATCCTTTCAAATAGGTTTTCTTTTTTTTTTTTCTAATGTTACAATTGTGCTAAAACCCAAACTCATGTCTCTATTGTTGTGTTACTGATGTCCTTGTTGGCCCCAAGTCCTTCTGACTCCATCTATGCATCCTTTGAGCATTTTTGCACAGGTGGCAAATTTATACCTTTTTTGTGACTTTTTTTTTCTGGATGGCAACGTTTTTTCTTTTTTGGTCCCATATATATATTGTTGAGCTATCTATTTTTCTCTGTTCCTCTCCCTCTCTCCCTTCCTCCTCCTCTTCTTCTACCCTCTCTCATGATTCCCACGCTCCCAATTTACTCAGGAAATCTTGTCCTTTTCTACTTCCCATGTAGATTAGATTCATGTGTGTCTCTCTTAGGGTCCTCCTTGTTTTCTAGGTTCTCTGGGGTTGTGAATTATAGTCTGTTTTTTTCTTTATATCTAAAAGCCATTTATGAGTGAGTACATATTATATTTGTTTGTCTGGATCTGGGTTACCTCACTAAATATGATGTTTTCTTGATCCATCTGTTTGCCTGAAAATTTCAAGATGACATTTTTTTTTCTGCTGTGTAGTACTTCATTGTATAAATGTACCACATTTCCCTTATCCATTCTTTGGTCAAGGGACATTTAGGTTGTTTCTAGGTTCTGGCTATGACAAACAGTGCTGATATAAACATAGTTGAACACATGTCCTTGTGGTATGATTGAGCATCCTTTGAGTATATACCCAAAAGTGGTATTACTGAGTCTTGAGGTAGGCTGCTTCCTAATTTTCTAAGAAATCACCATACTGATATCCAGAGGGCTCTACCAGTTTGCACTCCCACAAGCAGTACAAAAATGTTCCCTTTACCTCACATTCTCTCAAGCATAAGTTGTCATCAGTGTTTTTGATCTTGGCCATTCTTACAGGTGTAAGATGGAATTTCAGAGTTGTTTTGATTTGCATTTCTCTGATGACTAAGGATGTTGAACATTTCCGTAAGTGTCTTTCAGCCATATTAGATTCCTCTGTTGAGATGTCTCTGTTTAGGTCTGTACCCGCTTTTTATTTGATTTTTTTTGAAGACCAATTTCTTGAGTTCTTTGAGTATTTTAGAGATCAGTTCTCTGTCTGATGTGGGGTTAGTGAAGATCTTTTCCCATTCTGTAGGCTGTCATTTTGTCGTGTTGACCACGTCCTTTGCTTTACAGAAGGTTTTCAGTTTCAGGAGGTCCCATTTACTTAATTGTTTCTCTGTGCTGCTGGTGTTATATTTAGGAATTGATCTCCTGTGCCAATGCTTTCAAGTGTACTTCCCACTTTCTCTTTTATGAGGTTCTGTGTGGTTGGTTTTATGTTGAGGTCTTTGATCTATTTGGACTTGAGTTTTGTGCATGGTGATAGATATGGATCTATTTTCATTCTTCTACATGGCAATTCTTTTTCTAAGGCCTGGAAGAATCTGGCACTAAGTTTTTCTTTTGCAACTGCAAGTGTTATGGAAACATAGGGCAAAACCAGATGTGAACGCTCTGCTAGTGAAGTAGTGAGAATTCCGGTTGTGACAATGTGTTACCCAAAGCACAAAGATTTGTTCAAGCCTGAAACTAGTGTGTATTCTTGCAATTGCTGTATTATGTTAATAAGAAAATTTGGTGTAAGTTTGGCAATTAAAGAAAAATAAAAAAATCAATTTAGTGTAACTGTAAAAACATGGAAAATTGTTGCAAATATTTTTTTCTTATTTGCATATTCACAGATACACATGTATTTATTTAGGAGCACATAATTTTGTGAGTGCTTGTACTGACCAGACTTCCCCAAACTCCAAATGCGCACTCTGTGGCTTTCTGTTTTTGCAGTGCTGGGGACTCTACCATCACAGAGTTTGCAGCCTGGAGTCCTTCTGAAATTTCCCAGAATGCACTGGTGTACTACAGTGGTCGACTCTTCTGGATCAATGGCTTTAGGATTATTACGGCACAGGAAATAGGTCAGAGAACCAGCGTGTCTGTTTTGGAGCCAGCGAAATTTAATCAGTTCACGATTATACAGGCATCCCTCAAGCCTCTGCCAGGTACAGAGTTTTATCCGTACCAATTAACTTTTATGCTTCACATATATGCAAAGCACAATATATGTATATGAACACGCATATACATATACGTGCATACACATATAGGTATATGTATATGAAGCACATATACATATAAGCACATATATAGGTGTTATATACATATACACACATGCATATATAGAAACACACACACACATATATATATATACACATACATACACACATGTGTATACACACACACACACATATTGGCTTTTCAAGACAGGGTTTCTTTGTGTAGCCCTGGCCATCCTGGAACTCACTCTGTCCTCGAACTTAGACATTTGCCTTCCTCTGTCTCCTGAGTGGTGGGGTTAAAGGCATGTGCCACCACCACCCATCTTCAACAGCTAGTTTGATAGATCCTCTTCCTGTTTTAACATACTTCTTAAGAAAAAAAAATTAGTGGTTTTTTAAAAATTTGTTTATAGCAAAGTTATTCTTAATTCAAATGTACAGCTTGTAAAATTTAAAGATAATTTTGTAAGATGCTTTCAAAAGAAAGGAAAAAACTTGACATGTGTTTGGAGACAAGGTCTCATGTAGCCAAGATTGATCTAGGGAGCCTTTGTCGTCCAGACTGCCCTTAAACTTCAGTGCCTCTGCCTCCACCTTGTGGTGGGACTGCGAGCGTGCACCACTACAGCGGGGTTTATTTATTTATTTATTTATTTATTAAAGATTTCTGTCTCTTCCCCACCGCCGCCTCCCCCTTCCCCCCCCCCCCCCCCCCCCCCACCCCCCACCCCCCTCTCCCCCCCCCCCTCCTCCCTCTCTTCTCCCCCTCCCCCC
>NW_026067910.1:6229927-6234337 GCF_014885135.2 Alexandromys fortis | reverse complement strand
GGCTTTTTCAGACCCAGGCCAGCTGGCCTTGGTGAGTTTCCGATAGAACATCCCCCTTGTCTCAGTGTATCAGAAGCAGAAGGAGAGAGAGCACAAGCAAGAATACAGCGGGTTTTAATTCCAAGTCTAGGCATTTCGGCTGGCTTTCCATGAATCTATCCTTAGCTTTCTCGCTGTTTCTTTCTTCCTTTTTCATTCCACAGGAAACTTTTCCTCTACTCCCAAGGTTATTCCAGATTCTGTTCAGGAGTCTTCCTTTCGGATTGAAGGACACGCTTCAAATTTCCAAGTCCTGTGGAATGAGCCCCCTGCCGTGGACTGGGGCATAGTTTTCTACAGCGTGGAACTTAGCGCTCATTCTAAGGTACTTGGAGTTGCTGCTTCAGTACCATTTCCCTAAGGCGCTTCCTCACCGTGCCAGCAGTGTGTGTATATGCGATTTGTACCCAGAGCCAAACACATCCCTTTGGTGGCTTTTCCGTAACATTTGGTGATTAAGCGTTTGCCTGAGAACATTTATACAGCCGTCTGTTTCGTGCTAATTGTGATGCCGGCTACAGTTTAACTGGTTTATCTCAAAGACATAGCAAAAACAATTGTCAACATTTACGTTTCCAAGATTTCAAGTCTTGGTTTTAGAAGTAAACCAAAATTTAGAAATGTTAGTTATGAGTGAAAAGTCAATAACCTTTCCTCTAAAAATGTGTTGTGCTTTTATTGTAGTTCCTGGCTATTGAACAACAGTCCTTACCCATGTTTACTGTGGAAGGACTGGAGCCCTATGCCTTGTTTAACTTTTCTGTCACTCCGTATACTTACTGGGGAAAGGGCCAAAAAATATCTCTATCTCTTCGTGCACCCGAATCAGGTAAATGAAAATTTTTTTTTAAACAATAATAAGATGCTGATTACTTTACCTGATCTGAAATGGATAGGCAATGATAGTTAAAATAACTTTTTGAGTTTTATGGAGTTGTATAGATTCAATAACCTTTCAATGACTTCTCGGAATTTAGAAGAGTATCATCAAAAGAAGCCTGTAAATATATTCCCAAAGATGAAAGGTTAAGAACTATTTTGGCTCCACTGTAGTGATATTTAAGAGGCAAAAACACATTTCAAGAAGTCTGTGAAATCCCTCATCATGTGACTGGCCTCTGCAGAGCGGCAGGGATTAGCAGGGTTGGTAACCCAGTGTCCTGAGCATAAGTAACTGGTGTCCAGATGGTCTGCTTCTTGGGGTTATATTTGAAAAAGAGCTCCAGACGGATCCTCGCAGGCGTACAAAGCATGCTGACAGGCATCACACTTTTGTTAAACATTCACTCCCCACCTATGCTGGATCTCCACCTAGACATGTGTTAGAGTCTTAGTTGCAGAAGTGAGACATAATCCAACGTTCTCACCGGAGTTCCAAAAATCTCATTGGGTCATTTTTGCAAATATTGGTAAAGGAGAGCATCATATTAATTTCACTTCTATAAATGTCCAATAGAACAGATGGTTCAGTAAACACAGAGATCCACTCAGCAGTGCACGTTTAATGGTAGTACTTATTCAATAATATTCATACACAAGGCTCAAGGCAGGAACATAGTGGAACATGGGCACATTCTGCCTCAGGTAGTATTTGGATCCAGGTGTGCTCTAAGGTTGTCTCGGACTTCCAGCTTTGGTGGTGCAATTCTGTGGAAATCAGTTTGAACTGTATCCCTCGGGGATCTCCTAGGGGCCTGTGGTAAACATCTGATAGACACTGGGAGCAGTATGGAAGAATAATGGGATATGGCCCATACTTCAGAATATTCGCAACATGTTAAGCAATTGTCCAGGCTCACCAATTTCTATTAAGCACTTCAATACTAAATTTGGGGAAGGTCTTAAATAACAAATAAAGACAGTTTTTTTTTCCTTTTTTTTGATGGAGTCCCTAAAACAGGATGAAAATGATCATATCTGCTTCTAGTACAATAGAAATGAGGCCATGATAACTGAATTGAGTAGCATGACCTATAGCAGTCATATAAAATCTTCAGCTTTGTCAAGAGATGGCAAATATTCCTAGAAGAGGGAGATGTACATGAATTGATGTGATAGAGAAGGCCTTTCAGTGCAAAGACTTTGGCTGGAATTTGAGAGATGGAGTAAGAAGAGATAAATAAGCCAGGTGGTGGCACATGCCTTTAATCACAGCACCTGCGAGGCAGAGGCAGGTGGATCTCTGTGAGTTTGAGGCCACCCTTATCTACAAAGTGAGTTCTAAGACAGCCAGGCCTGTTACACAGAGAAACCCTGTCTTGAAAAACAAACAAACAAACAACAACAACAACAACCACAAAACCAAGTAAGAAGAGACAGAAAGGTCTTAGTCATTGTTAGTTTATTGTTATGGTGGCAACCAGGCAGGCACGCCCTGAAGCTAGTAGAACTTTATTTCCTGATCCACAAGCAACAGGGGGAGAGAAACACACTGGGCCTGGCATGGGTTTTTGAAGTCTCAAAGTCCACCCACAGTGACACACTTCCTCCAATGAGGCCATACATCCTAATAAGCATTCAAATATATGAACCAATGGGGGCTATTTTTATTCAAACCACCACAAGGTTTCATACCATAAAGAAGTACGACGGTGTACTAAGGATTGGGGGTGGAGTAGAGGTATAAGTGAGGAACATGAGGAAGCAATGGGACTGGACATGGGGAAGGTGTGAGCCCTGAGACCTTGCAGAGGACTTTCAAGACGGAAGAGAAATTTGTGGAATAGAATGATCTGGCATTTCATGGCTTGGTTCAACTCTGGCAAAGCTGGAGATGCCAAAGCCATAGTCTTGGGATTCCTGTTAGCCATCTCTACCATTTCCTGCCTCCTTGAGGATTAGCGTTATGAAAGCCAAAGTCCCTACATGCTGTATTTTACCTCCTGAACAGAGCAAAGGGCAGTCAGGGTCATTGCCTTGCCTCTTAATAACTGACATTGGCCAGACCACACTGTCAGGATGAGAGTGAATGTTGTATTTTCTTAGGGATAACAGGTCCACCTTTCATCTGTCTGGGACACAGAGATGAGAAAGATGAGTTTACATAGTAGTAAGAGGACATGGGGTAGACTGAAAGGAAATCATGGAGACTTGCTAAAATATCAAGATGAGCTTCTGAAGAAACCTGCAGATTCTTCTTCTAAACAGCCTTACGAATGAGAATGATGTACCTTGATTATCTAGAATGAGCAATACTTTTTGCCAAGACATCCATACCATGAGCATGGGTGATAAAAGTCAGCCTTATGTTATATCCTACACTCTCTGTGCGTCTACTTTTCAGTTCCATCAGCACCAGAGAACCCCAGAATATTTATTTTGCCTAGTGGAAGATACGGCAACAAGAAGGAAGTCACGGTAGAGTTTAGGTGGAATAAACCCAAGCATGAAAATGGAGTGCTAACCAAATTTGAAATCTTCTATCATATATCTAAACAAAACAATGCCAACCAAACAACCGAAGACTGGATTTCTGTCTTTGTGAAGCCCTCGGTGTTGTCTTTTCAGCTGGAGGCCATGAATCTTGGGTATATTGTTACCTTCCAGGTACGAGAGTGAAACAGGGATACATATATTTGTTTTTAGAATTTATCTTTATTGTTTTAAATTATGTTCTTGCATGTCTGCATGTGAATATGTACATGTGTGTGTAGGTGTCCATGGAGGCCAGAAGCGTTGGATCCCCTCTGCAGGAGTTATAGGCAGTTGTGAACACTCCCTGTGGGTACTGGGAACTGAATTTGGATTTCTTGAAAGAACAGCAAGTGCTCTTGACTGCTGAGCTGTTTCTGCAGTTCCTGGGAGATGAATCTTGATATTTTGGTTGTGAGCCCAGAATTTAATGATGGAGGCATCTTCCCAGCCCTGGGATGTGAATGTTCACAGTATAATGGATGGTTAATTAAAAGACTGAGTTAATAGATGTCTACTTTGTTAGTAATTCAGTTCCGCTGTGCTCAGAGGAATCAAGCAGTTGGCAGACGTAGACAGGAGAGACAGCACAGCTTGGGTAAAGGATGCCTTGACAATCGTCTTACACTCAGAGTATTCACATTTAGGATAAAGCCTGTATTCATGTGCTCAAAACCTACCTACCATGATCAGTTATGTTGCACTCATTTTCACAGTTGATCGCTGGATCTGTCAACTCACCCCCAAGGCTGCATGACCAGGCAGTGGTACGCCCCATGCAGCTTCTGTGCTCCTTCGCAGCTTGTGGCAGCATGTCTGTGAATGACCCGAGTGCCCAGACTAGGAATCGCATGTGTAAATAGAAGTGAGGACTGACAGAGCTGATATCCCAGAGCAGTAATCTAATAATCTAATAGTAGTAGTGGTAGTAGTGGTAGTAGTGGTAGTAGTGGTAGTAGT
>NW_026067910.1:6226965-6229611 GCF_014885135.2 Alexandromys fortis | reverse complement strand
TCTCAAAAAACCTATATATAAAAAATATATATCCTCATAAATTATTATATTCTTGATAGCTGTACATATTTACTTTTATTTTCCACATTTTCTGGGGAGAAATGTTTAGGAGATTACTTTGAATGTTTTAGTTTTGTATGGATCTTTTATAGAATTTAAAGTTAAATAAAATAATTACAGGAATATTTATTATGTCTCTCTATATTTATACTAATCAAGATTCACATATAAAACTAAAAATAATACTAATTTCTAATTGTTAATATCACTAAATACTCAAATTAGATACATATTCTAGCTGTGTCTGTCAATATTTATATGTAACTTCAAATTTCAGTCAGTATAGAATCATACAAAGTGACATGTCTGGTTGTCTTTAGCACAGTCTCATTCAGAAGTAAAGACTGCATGAATTAATAAATGCATACAACATTACTATGTAATATAGTACAATACATTTAGTGTTGGAAATATAAGACAACAATTTGGTGCGGGGCTGAAGAGATGGCTCAGCAGTTAAAAGCACTTGTTGCTCTTGCAGAGGACCCTCATTCAATTCCTACCACCTATAAGGTGATTTCATGGGATCCAATGCCATCTTCTAATCTCCAAGGGCACTACATATGCATGTGGTACATACACATATACACAACTAAAACACACCCACAAAATAAAATAAATAAATAATTAAAGATGCTGGGCAGTGGTAGCACATGTCTTTAATCCCAGCACTTGGAAGGCAGAAGCATGTGGATTTCTGAGTTCAAGCCCAGCCTGGTCTACAGATTGAGTTCCAGGAAATCCAGGGATATACAGAGAAATATTGTCTCAGGAAAATATCAACAAGAACAAAACACAACAACAACAACAACAAAACCCCAAATAAAAAAAATCCCAAATAAACAACCTGTTCTCTGGTGCTTTCTTGATAGAGTACTTTGAGGCCATCATCTTATGTGCCAATTTTCTTTGTGGGCAATTTTACGAATACAAGGTTTGGAAATGGAAATGATTTATTACACAATAAAATACATTAAAGTTAAAATAAAAGCTTTCCTGTTAGGATGCAGCATGACACGGTGAAAGGGAAGACAGACAGGTCTCAGGAGGATACACATGTCATCGCTCTGCTGAAGCCCCCACTTGTGTGCTCTGTGAGCTTCCACATAATCCTGATCCAGTTTCCCCTCCTACGTAGCTGCGAGGACCCAAGGAGACTGTTTGTGAAATGCATACTTACATTTAAATATAAGGAGACTTGATCATTTTCTCTTTCTAAACCTCCTGTTAGAAAGTCGAGTATATTTAACTTATCATAATTTGTATAGATTTATATCTGTTAACTATTTTTTATAACCTGATCTTGGAAATAGTTGATGACTTTTTATTTATTTAAAAATATTTAATTGATGAGTAAAGATTTTTTGTGTTTCAGGTATAATAATTAGTGATTAGTTGTACACATATTGGGTGATTATTGACACAACAAATTAATCCGCATATCCATAGTATCTGGGTTGCTCAAGAATTCCCCAGACCTTTCCCAAGCAATGGAGACATTTATTATTCTTCATCCTTTTTTTGATAGAAAACCAACTGTGAGTACAGGTCAATAGTTTCCGCTTTAGTTATTTATTACAATATACTTAGATGTAAGCAATGCTTTTAAACTATTTATAATTCATATTAGGTGTATACAATGAATGTTGCATAATTATCAGCCTCTGAGTCTACTGCTACTGAGAACACCTATACATTTAAAAATTTTCCTTCCTTTCTTTATTCTTTAGGTTCGTGTCTTTACATCCAAAGGGCCAGGACCATTTTCTGATACAGTGATGTCTAAAACATCAGGTATTTCTTACCTAAAAATCTGTAAATAACGACTGGAAAGTATATATTTTTGTTGGTATGTTTAGGAAAAGGAATGACAACTCTGGATTAAAAGTTAAGATCAGAATATATATACACACACACACACATATATATATACACACACATACATACATACATATTCATGTCAAAGTACCTTTGAAGAAACTCAGACTCAGAGGGCCTGAGAGTCTTCATCGAGCCTGATGTGTTAAGACGAATCTGAAGTGGCCCATGGATTTCAGCACGGCTGATTTCTCATGACCTGAAGCTTGTTTCTCATGGTCACTGTCTACTTATTTTTCATTTGCAGAAATCAAACCATTTCCGTATCTTATATCTCTTCTTGGCAATAAGATCGTGTTTCTAGATATAGATCAAAATCAAGTTGCATGGACATTTTCCATGGAGGGAGACGTCAGCACTGTGGGGTACACGGCAGATGATGAAATGGGGTATTTTGCACAAGGAGACTCACTCTTCCTTCTGAATTTGCACAATCATTCCAGCTCCAAGGTATTTCCCTTTGAGATTCTATTGATGTGAAGGATGTAATTAAGATTGGCCAGTGGGTGAGCCTTTAAGATGAGATGATTGAAATAGTAGTAAATGTGTGGCCATTTAGTCACTCATAAATACAGAATGGGTTCAAGCACGTGTTTTCCTTTCCTTTCTTTTCCTTTCCTTTCCTTTCCTTTCCTTTCCTTTCCTTTCCTTTCCTTTCCTTTCCTTTCCTTTCCTTTCCTTTCCTTTCCTTTCCTTTCCTTTCCTTTC
>NW_026067910.1:6184417-6226148 GCF_014885135.2 Alexandromys fortis | reverse complement strand
ACTGAATGAATCATTGTATCTGAAGACGAGGAGTTTTAGCCCTCCTGCTCTGAAGATCAGAGCTTAAGCCAAGTGGCTGAAATAAACAAGATGAATACACAGTGAGAGAATACGGCTTGAGGTACAGTTGTCGCAGAGCCTGAGGAGCGAGGCTGGAGGTTCCAGAGCAGTTCAATGCGTAATGATATGAACGGGCACAGGAATCTCCAAATGGAAAGGATCAGCGCTCTTCTTAGCTGTGCTCTCTGCTCTCTACCCCGTGTTAAGCTTTTCCAGGATGCTCTGGTTTCTGATGTTGCAGTTATTGCAGTGGACTGGATTGCAAGGCACCTGTACTTTGCACTGAAAGCATCTCAAGACGGAACACGGATATTCAGGGTTGATCTTGAATACAAGGTGAAATCTCCTAGGGAGTTGAAGATTTGCAAAAGGCGTTCAGCAATCATTTCTTTCTCCGTATATCCCCTTTTAAGGTACGAATGTCTTTATTGTGATGAAATATATATATATATATGATATCTTTGTTTACTATTAGAAGCTAATAAAGGGGAAATAAGATGCTTTAAGGCTCATGGTTAACTTTTATTTTAGTTTTGTAAGAGGGTGTTATGTAACTTATAATGACATCGAGCTGGTTATGTAGCTGCCGATGACCTGAATTCCCTCCTATTGTTCCTATCTCAGCTCCCAGGCACTGGGATTGCATGGTTGGGAGATATATTAAATTACAATAAATAATTCTGAGCCAAGTTTGGTAATCCATATGTGTCATCCCCATTACTCAGAAGTCAGAGGCAGGAACATTGTGGGTTCAAGGCCAACCACAGTGATTTAGTAACACCCCTCCCCCCCAACTCAAAATCTAGGAAATGAGAGTAAAGAAACAAGGTTCAGAGATAGAATTCTCATGAAGGCTCCATAAACTTCTATCCCACAACCAACAATTAAGATTATAATTGTAATGCATGTTGAAAATTTGACTAGCCTGCAGATGAGCTAATTGCCAGAAGGACTGCCATAGCAAATTTTTCTATCAGTGAATTTTATAACAGCTGCAGGTGACAAAAACAAGAAGTAGATGGAGACAAAGGAGGGATGGACAGCACAGATGGCCAGCAGCTGTGGCCCAGCTAAAGCTCTTCTAGGTTCATCCATCTTCATAAAATTCCTCTTTATAGTGTAGTCTTAGGACATCCATTCAGCAACGGAGTATCAATTTTCCAACTTGGAGAGTGTATTTTTATTTGTGCCATAAGCATGGAAATAGACCGTTTTGAAAACTAGGTTGTTTATTGCGCTTAATAAACAGGAATAGGATGAGAGTGGAGAAGGACATACTGAAAAATATGAAAATATATGTAGAATTTATACCCATTGATGACCACTGAAGGTGCTCAGACTATGCGTTCAAGGCCATTAGCGCCCAGGGATTTGGCTGTAATATGCTATTAAAAAAATTGAGCAACACTGAGTTGAACTTCTTGTGACCTCTTCCATCTCAGAAGGAAGTTATTTGATATTTGGACATGTTTACTGCCAAGGTTTCATCTGTCCTCTCATTATTATGCATGAAATCTTCATTGCAAACTCATATTTGAAGTGACATAATTTCCTCATTAAATTGAAAGGATTTCTTCCCCCACCCCTTCCTTACAGTCGCTTGTATTGGACAGAAGTTTCAGATCTGGGCCATCGGATGTTCTACTGCAGTATTAGCAATCACACCTTGCACCACGTTCTACAACCCAAGGCCTCAAACCCGAGTGGAAGGAGCCAATGTTCTTGTAATGTGATTGAATCCGAGTTAGGTGGAGCAATGACTGTTGATACCTCTGACCCAAACAGACCACGGATATACTTTACCAAAGGGCAAGAGATCTGGGCCATGGATCTGGAAGGATGTCAATGCTGGAAAATCACCGCGGTGCCTGCCATCCTTGGTAATGTGCAGATGCATGCATAAATCTTTTCTTCCTCTTTTTAAAATAGGTTTCAGGTAACCCAGGGTGGCCAAAAATGTACTTGATAGCCAAGGATGCCCTTGAACTTCTGTTCTTCTTTCTTTTACCTCCTAAATGCTTGGATTGCAGATGTGTGTCACCAGGTTTAGTTTTATGAAGTGCTGGCCATCAAACCCAGTGGTGTGCGCTAGGCAGTCTCAGCTGAGCTATATCCCAGCATGTGCATCCTCATTTATAACAGCAGTCCTTCCCATCCATTAGAAAGAACTTTTAGGGGAAGGGGAGATGGCACAGTTAGTATTGAGCTTGCTGTACAAAAACAAGGACCCGAGTTTGAATCACTAGTACCCACATAAAAGGCAGATGCTGATGAACACCTGTAATCCAAGCAGTGGGGAGGTGGAGACAGGATGATCCCAGACAGTCTAACAGAACTGACAAACTCTGGATTTATAAAATTTGATCCCACATCTACCAATTAAAATTATTATCTTTGCTTGGCATGGTGGCACATGCTTTTAACTCCAGTACTTGGGAGGCAGAGGCAGGCAGATCTCTGTGAGTTCAAGGCCAGCTTGGCTTACATTGTAACTTCCGGAACAGCCAGGGCTACATAGAAAGACCCCATCTAAAAACAGCACTAACAACACCAAACCAACCAAACCAATCCAAAAGAACAAACAAACTATAATCTTAATCCTCATTGAAAATTTGATTAATCTAAAGATCAGCTAGTTACTAAAAGAAAACCCATAGTGAATTGAGCTTGGGCCTCTACATATACACAAAAGTGCATGCTCATGTATACATACATGAAGCCAGCACTTCATAAAACTAAACCTGTTGACACATCTGTAATCCAAGCACTTAGGAGGTAGAATAAAGAAGATCAAAAGTTCAAGGGAATCCTTGGCTATTGAGTGAATCATGTACATACAATGTACATACATGAGCATTTACACACACACACACACACACACACACACAGTTTGGATACATTGACCAATCAGTGAAACACTTTTCCTTGGAACTGTGAGGACCTGAGTTTGGGTTGCTAGTGCGTGGTAACACACATCTATAATGCCACAATGGCGTGATGATGACAGGCACAGGTGAGTCACTCAAAGGCCACTTGTCAGCTACTATAACCTATTTGGTCAGATTACAGACAGGAG
Organism: Alexandromys fortis; assembly: GCF_014885135.2. Classification (NCBI taxonomy): domain Eukaryota; kingdom Metazoa; phylum Chordata; class Mammalia; order Rodentia; family Cricetidae; genus Alexandromys; species Alexandromys fortis. Next base: position 6,223,012 of record NW_026067910.1, on the reverse strand, counting down.
GGGAAAAGGTGAAAATTTTTAATAAATAAATAAATAAACAAACAAACAAAAAAGAACCAAAGTGACAAAGAAAAAAATCACAAGAATCATACAAAGACATAGAAACACACACATTGACACCCAGAGAAATTCCCTAAAAAGGCAAAATCAGAAGCTTTAAGTTGTAAGCAAAATACCTGTAGGAAAAGGATGTTAGTTACAAGATAAAGGATTATGTGATAAAAAAATAAAATCTCCAAAATACAAAAAAAAAATTAACTCTATCGCAAAGTTGGAAGACACCTGAAGGATGATGGCACTTGAAACTAGTATCATATATTTGGAGTGCTTACCACATCAGAAGCCTACAGTTTGTTCTGCACACATAGCTAAGCCAGATGTCTTTCATCTGTTGACTTTATAGAACTGATTTTTCAATTTGAATTTAGGAGTTTTGTTTCATTATGTGACCCTTTTTTTTCATGATGTAGTGGTGATAGCTTTGAATTTCAAGCCTGCATCTAAACCCATTAGTGAAAGTGAAAAATCCTATCTAATCTATAGTGTGATGAGGATTTGTGTTATGCATTTATCTCAAGCCATTGATGCAAATGTTGAGCCAGGCCATGAGTCCTGTATGTGCCATCTGTTGTTGATGGCTTTATGCTGTTTAATTTGGAGTCACAGAGACAGATTTACTTTTTCCCATTTAGTATAATTTTGTGTGTATAAACAGTCATTTTCCCTCTTTCTTGATTACTGTGGGACAATGGTCTTGTACCCTGTAAAGATTTGTTACTTGTATTGGTTTAATAAAATGCTGATTGGCCAGTAGCCAGGCAGGCAGTGTAGGCAGGGTGACCAGAATAGGAGAATTCTGGGAAGAAGAAAGGTTTAGTCTGCAGTCATCACCTAGACCCAGAGGAAGCAAGATAAAAGGTACCAAGCCACTTGACTAATACAGACAAGAATTATGGATTGATTTAAGATGTAGGAGTTAGTTAATAAGGAGCCTGAGCTAGTAGGACAACCAGTTTATAATTAATGTAGGCCTCTGTGTATTTCTTTGGGACTGAATGGCTGTGGGACCAGGTGGGACAGAAACCTCTGTCAACACTTGATGTTCCCCGAGCTGAGTGAGAGAGAGAGAGAGAGAGAGAGAGAGAGAGAGAGAGAGAAAGAGAGAGAGAGAGAGAGTGTGTGTGTGTGTGTGTGTGTGCGTGCGTATATTAGGGGTCCTGTACTAGATTTCCCAATTAGATATCAAAGCATTCAATAATGACTCATTCTTAACACTTTGACAATTGTTAAGTCTCTGCATTAACTGCTGCCCACTGCATATAGAGACTTCTCTAGCAAAGGCTGAGGGAAGCACTAACCTATGGGTATAAACATAGAAATTTATTTAGAAGCAGTTTGACAACATATCTATTTAGCAAAACAAAGATGTCGGAACCAACCAACCTGTCAAACATGCCAGAAAAAGGGAGCGAGGACTGAGAAAAGAAAGAGACAAAAGACAGCAGACAGAGTTGGGAGGGCTCTCAGTGAGTACCTTAGTGGCGGTTAGTTTATTTCTCATTGTCCTTTTATACCCATAGCAAAAAGGGGAGGACAAAAGACTTCCTTACCAGTGATACAAGGAACAAACAAGTATAATTACTTCCTTAATATTCAAAACATCTAGTAACCACACCCTTAGTTAAAAATCCTGTTATTTGGTCTTGAGGAACAAGATGTCTAGTAGCCACACCTTTGGTCAAACATCTTGTTATTTGGCCTTGACAAGCTTGAACTCTGACCTTAAGCCAAGATGTAGATAGAGTCACTGTGGGCTCCCACACAAAGGAAGACATTTCCTCACAGAGACCCAAGACTTTCTGGCGGTGGGCTTTGACCAGGCTAACAGTACCAGACATGGATTCCTTCCTCTGGAGCAGGCCTCAGATCCACTCAGAAAGCGGTTGATTACCCCATAACCTCTGTGCCACTGTTGTATCAGTGGGCATACCTAGCTGTAGGTCAACATTAGAGCGTTCAGGGTGCCCTCCTGGGCAGTACCATGAAAGGCTCTCCCTTAACCCTAGTGGATTCCTCTGTGTTTCCTAACCTATGTGTCTGTTGTTTTCAACAGCAGGGTCTTACTATCTGGTCCTGGTGTACAATCAAGAGCAACGGGAGTTGCCTGTGTTATTTTTGGGAGTTCACTAACTTGTAGGAAGGTATCTCATGTCGGAGGCAGGTTTTTACACTCACTCTGCTCTTAATTAACCTGTGGCTGTGAGCAGTGTATTCATATAGAACTGGTAATGACAGTGTTTACTTTGACTTCACTGGGTCCAGAAACAAAATGAGGAAACATTAGTGAGCCAAGTGCCATGTAATAGGCACGTTCATATTGTAATATTTAACATTTAGCAGTTTTCTTGTAGAAAAATAACTTTATATATTATTTAGAGGAGAAAACTTAAGAGGTCTAATTTTACGTCATTTGATTCCTTTATCCTTTAATTTTTTTCTTTGGTTTGAATCAACAGGAAAAAGAATTGTTAGCTTAACAGTGGATGGAGAATTTGTGTATTGGATCATTACAACAAAGGACAACACACAGATTTATCAAGCAGAGAAGGGAAGTGGGGCTGTGATCTCTCAGGTGAAGGCCCCTGGGAGCAAGCATATCTTGGCTTACAGCTCAGTTCTGCAGCCTTTTCCAGGTAACAGAGTCATCCTGACAACACGCTCATCTCCTTCTCCAAGGCTGTCTGTCCCTTCAGTGTCTGTGTTAGGCTCTTGCTTCTGCCCCACACTCTGTCAGCATGCCTTCTGTTTACCCGGGCACACAAATGCAGACAGCTTGGTTTGCAGTAGGCAGCATTAGACGTGGGACTCCGTGACCTGTTCTCTCCTCCTGTCCTTCATCTCTTCTGTCTGTTTTAGGCCTTTGGTTGGTGTCAAAAGCATTGCATAAAGCCCCCGTTATCTTTCAAGGCAAGTGTTGTGTTTTTGAACTATCCTGTATTATGCATTCAATATGGTAAGTAGACTGGACTTGTAAGGCATATTAAAAGTAGCTGTTTAGAAAGAAGGAAAATGGCTTGGGTCAGAAACTCAGCCCTATGTAATGAGGGAAGTAGTCAGGGGAAAACAAGAATGAATGTCTTAGTTCACAATGATAGCAACAGGCAACTTCATTGCTCATGTTGTGTATGTGTGCTTGTGTACATGTGTATATGTTTTATATCTACTTCACTTGTCTTTCATCTTGTATAGAAAATAAAGAGCACAATGACTGGGGAGAGAGAGAAATAACAATGGGTTCATCTCCAGGCAGCACGACCACTGTTCCAGAAAGAATCTGGAAGAGCTGGCAAAGGTCTCCCAATATATGATAATGTATTATCATTTACCCAATGAAATACTTGTGCGTAAGTCTAACAAAACATGTACAAGACCTGTATGAAAAATTCTACAAAATTCTGGTGGGAGTGCCTGAAGAGAAGTGAAATAAATGTAGAAATGAATATGTAGTTGAGATGCCATTTTCCCCAGTTGGACCCATAGATTCAAAGCAGTCTCTTCAGAATCCAGGAAACGATCTTATGGGCATTGACAAACAAATTCACAAAAGATGCTGACATAGTATCAAAGGGAAAGAAGAAAGTTAGAAGCATGAGTTGACCTGAAGAACTTCCACAAAATTTACCACAGTCTAGGCCGTTCAGCATTGAGGGACGGATAAGCAGTACCCCAACTGGAGACCTTGGAAAGAGACAAATGTAAAACAGTGTTGAAAGTGTAACATTTATAACAAATAATGGGGGAAAGAGGCTTATAATCATCACAAAAGTTAGCTAACAGTGGAGTACAAACCTAAAGGTAAAATATTTGGAGCTGTGAAGTTATGAAAAGATGTGGAGAGAACACACACGCATGGAAGGCAGTAAAAGAAACCAAACTGAACAGGTCTCCTATTATACGATTCCGCCGGCATGATGTTCCCCAAATGGAGAAACCACGGCCATGGTTGTGTGGTTAGTTTTTTGTCAACTTGACACAAACTGGAGTCACCTGGAAAGAGGGAGCCTCCTCTGAGGAATAATTTCCACCAGGCTGGCCCGTGGGTCATTTCTTTCTTTTTTCTCCTTTTATTGAAAATAGTCCCGCCCACACCCATATACTATTTCCTGATGACCCTTTCTCCTTCATCAACGCCTCCCAGCTGCTCCCCTCATCCGCTCCCCTCGGTGTCCACCACCCTTTTGCTGCCTGTGGGCATTTTCTTAGCTGCTATTTGATGTAGGTGGGCCCAGCCTCCTGTACTTGGTGCCATCCCTAGGCAGGTGGGTCTGGCGAGAAGCAAGCAAGCAGGACAGTGAGCCAGAGGAAGGCAGTAAGCCGTGTGCCTTGACGAGTTTTTGCTTCAGTTTCGGACTTGGTATTCCCAAATAATGGGCTGTAACCTCGAAGCCTAATAAACCCTTTCTTTCCCAAGTTGGTCTGGGTCAGGGTTTTTTTTCCAACAGTCAAGAAACAAACTGGGGCAGGCAGTGATGAAATCAGTGGTGCCTAGGGCAGGAGGGAAGAAGGGATAAAGAGACGGAGCGCACAGGGCAGTGAAATGCCTCCATGTGAGACTATAAGAGTGGGACATCCTAAGACATTTTCTAACTCATCAAATAGACAGCCTGGCAGAGAAGTCTGATGTAAGCTATGGCCTTTAGGTAATACTGTGTTTCTGTAGGCTCGTTGATTGTAAAACAGGTGGTGCTTTGATAAGCTATTGGTAATGGGGACTCTATGCATGCATTGGGACATATGTGAGAGGCCTTTCCAATTTTATATCAATTTCACTGTGAACTCCAAACAGTACTAGAAAATAATGCTGATTAGGAAAAACAACATGAAATCTCTGTTTGATGCTAAATAACAGCCCCAACGCATCCCTAACAGCATTGGTCCTAAGGGTAGCATGAGTTTTTATTACAGAAACTCTTCACAGTATAAGATGTAGTCATCAGCTTGGGAAGAAACATCCTCTTCACCACACTGCTGGTCCGTTTGGGAAGGGTACTTTACCTCCATCTGCTGGAGATTTTAGGGAATTACCAGTTTCTCTGCTTTTGAGGATTGGCTTCAAAATGCATAGGATTTGAAAACTGGATGAATGGAAGGGAGGAGGGGAAGGAGGGAGGAAAGGAGAGACATTTCCAACATTTCAATATACTTCCATATTAGTTGAATAAAAATAAGTAACATAAATTATTGAGGCAATTTTTGCTCAATTTTTTCCTAATATAGATATCCAATTTTTCATCTAGACCAGAAGTCAACACAATGAACAGCATCATGTAACTGGAGTGGCCTATTCTGTCGCATTAGTGAAACTGTCCTCCTCCAAATCCTTCCCAGTGTCCTCAAGTTATACTCACATGTCGCAGGAATCCAGAAATCTAACTGAGCAGTCTTTGTTGTGCTCTGGAATTCAAAACTAAAACCGACACACCAGTATCATTTTCCATAAGCATTCCCAATAGCTTATGGTCGATGATATATAACATTTATTTGAAATGTGGAGCGTGAGGAGATATAACAGAAGGCAAACATTTGTGAACTAGGTAATTATCTCTGTAGAAGAGCTGGAGTCACCGTCCCCAGGAAGTGAAGGACTGGACTTTATCAAATATTTGGTGCATAGACATTTCTCTCAAGTTTCTTAGATGCAAAGGATGCATTCATAGTTTGAAAATACTGATTAGTAAAGGTTGCAGCTAAAATGTCTCATGCTTCCTTCTGGAACACTGGGGCAAGTCTGTTCTGAATCAGAAGATTCACATTCTGCTGGTGGATAAGAAATAAAGCATTCAAGTCAAACTGAATGTGTCCAATATGGTGGAAGGAAACGGGCGTATGGTGGGGACAGAAGCAATGCTCTCACCTGCTTTAGGGCATAAACAGGGCTTCCCAGGAGATATAATGCATGGGGAAGGTCATCTGAGACTGTGGAGGGAGCCTGCACCAGGGAATAGACAGGTGACAACTAGCAAAGTATAGTCATACCAAAGAGTTTCACAATAGCCCGGAATGGAGTATAACGAAGGTTTATTCATTTGGGGATAAGCTCACTGTAAGGGTACTGTTCTGCAGTCCTCTGTGTGTGCTGGGAACTGGAACCGAATCCAGCAGCAAAGAGGGCTGTACACGCTTTTTGTCTGCCTTTATAGCACGTGAGACCACCCTTGAAGTGGGCTGGTATCTTAAAGGCTATCGGCTGAAGGAGTCCCCACAACACCATAGCTTGCAGACAGTGCAATGTGACCAGAGTGAAGTATAATTTTGCAGAGTGAAAAGGCAAGATAGAACAGTAGACAGGAGATGTGTTGCAAACTCCGATAGACAGCGGGCCATGGATTTGTGTAAGGCGGTTTAGGTTTCAGATAAAATCACATTTGCAGTGTTTGACATGTTGCACAGTGATGCTGTGTTTTAGAAGACATTTACATGGTACCTGCCAGGTGAATAGATCGGAAATTACAGCCAACTGTATATGGCAGAATCATAATTTTAGAGGCCGCAATGATGTGATGATCAGTTTATGTCAATTTGACAGAGTCACCTGGGAGGAGGGAGCTTCAATACTGGGGAATTGCCTCTATCAGACGGGTTTTTTGGATGTGTCTATGGGAGCACTTTTTTGATTGATGATTTGTGTGGTAGGGCCCAGTCTACTATGGGTGATACCTCTCTTGGGCAGGTGGTCCTGAACTGTATAAGAAAACAGGCTGAGCAAGCCATGAGGGGCAAGCCATTAAGCAGTATTCTTCCATGGCCTCTGCTCAAGTTCCTGCTTCTAGGTTCCTGTTTCCAGTCCCTGCTCTGGCTTCCCTCAGTGACCAATGTCACTGGCAAAGTGGAAGCAGAGGTAATCCCCCTTTGCCCTCCAAATTGGTTTTGGCCAGTGTTATATCACAGCAGCAGAGAAGCAGACTAACACAGAAATTGGCAGCCTAGAGTGAGATGTGTTTCTGATGCACCTGGCCATGTCTGTCTTCCTTCCTTCCTTCCTTCCTTCCTTCCTTCCTTCCTTCCTTCCTTCCTTCCTTCCTTTCTTTGGAGGGGATTGTTGAGGTATTTTGGAATTTTGGCTAGAAAAGGCCATTGAATGCTCAGCTCTCATTGTACTGTTCTGGCAGAGAGGTGTTGTAGTTTAGCAGAGGCGAGAACGAACCAAAGCATACAACAAACCCACATGGGAGTCTATTGATAGAGGCATAAAAGGGGGATTCGTGACAGTCCACTCGTGTGTAAGAGAGCAAGGCGAAGGCAGAGCTTGCTTATAAAGATCGCTTCGAGAATGCTTGCATACATAGCCTTACACATCCTCGCAACGCTTGATGTACTCACATAGCACATGACGTAGTGATGTGTAGGACCCCAGGCTGGCTTAAGTAGTTGCCTGACAAGAGCATGCGCAGCTGTAAGACTCTGAGGTCGGCTAGGTATTTGCCTCGGGGCTGGCAAAGCATCCTGCCAGCTGACGGGGGAACGGGCCAGCATAATGCCTGAATCCTAATAAGAGGTGCAGGTGATGGAGGCCGCTTTGTGAGGTGTCAAAGGGAAGCAAAGACCCTAGCGTGTGATATTCTTGAGTTAAGAATCTGTGGAACCGAAGCCTTAGCTTTTCTAGGTTAACAGATGCTAGTCAGCTGGTGCTGAATAGGCAACCGTGACTAACGAGAGACCAGTATCACTGAAATGGAATCTGGGGAGCATTTCCTTGGGGTCAGCACACAGAAACTGTTGTCCAGTGGGGACCAAGTCTTCATCTCAAGTTGCCATCAAGCTTGGCTTGATGTGTGACTTCCATGCAGTACTGGCATTGGCTGCAGAACTGCAGGACTGAAGGGGTCACGAGCTGCTGAGGCATGGTACCTTGTAACACAGAGAGACCAGGGATGCTGCTGGCGGAGGTGCAGCCTTAGCTACAGTGGAGATTTTAGCGTATTAGAGATGCCAGGACTGGTAAAACCACCAAGGATGGCAGCAGATGTAGGATGGAGCTGGCCTGACCCTATGTGTGTGCTATGGATGGTAGAGCCAGAGAGGCAGGGCTATTCAAACCCTTTGGAGCCAGAAGAGTGAGTCCTGGATGCTGGACATTGAGCTACAGGAGTTGATTTACTGGGTGGATGAGTGAGTGAGTCCTGGATGCTGGACCTTGATTGAGCTGTAGGAGTTGATTCACTGCTGGATATTGGGTTTTGCTTGATATAATTGTTTTTATGACCTGGTTCTTCCCTTTAGAGTATTTGAGTTGTTTGGAATTTGAAGTCCAAACTGAACTAGAGCTATTTTTTATTTTAATGTTTTTATTAGCATATGTTAATTGCATATAACAATGGGTTGTATTGTGGAATTTTCATACATGTGCATAACATATTTTGATCACACTCACCCATTTCCTTCTCCCAGAGTTCTACTCTTCTCTTCTTCCACCTAATCACCTTCTACTAGTTCATATGATTTTTTAAAAGTTTATTTATTTAGTACTATTTGTGTGCGTGTGGCTGTGTGTGTGCACATGTGTGCATGTGTATACACACATGTAAATACAGGTGCATGTTTGCCATGGTGGGTATGTGGAGATCAGAGAACGATTTTCAGGAGATTTTTTTTCTCTTCTTCTATTGTGGGTTCTGGGGATCCAACTCAGGTTATCAGGTTTGTAGCAAATACCTTTACCCAGCATGCCATCTTGCCCGACCCCCTCCCCTATTTTCTACTTCCATGTCTTTTTACTTTGTTTTGTTTTTCTTTTTTTCTTTTCTTTATTTTACTTTGTTTTCTTTCTTTTTTTCCTTCTTTTTTAAGACTGGCTTCCTCTGTGTAGCTTTGGAGTCTGTCCTAAAATTCACTCCATAGACCAGGCTGGCCTCTAACTCATAGAGATTTGCTTGCCTCTGCCTCTCAAGTGCTGGGATTAAAGGCATGTGCCACTTCTGCCCAGTTTGTTTTTTGTAACATAATAAATTTTATTAGCATTATTTACAGATGTGTGGGTTAAGAATTTGTTTACAGAAGCACGTATACTTATCAGTGATCATATCACCAAAACAATTTCTCTCTAGATCAGGCTGGCTTCGAACTCTCAGAGATCAGCCTGCTTCTGCCTCCTGAGTGCTAGAATTAAAGGCATGCGCCACCACTGCCTAAAATGTCTTTCTCATCAACCACTATTTGCATATAAATCCTTAAAGAGACCCTATGTGCCTCTCCCACTTTAGTGACAAAGAGTCGACTTGTCAAATTTTGTGATGATCTCGTGCATGTGGTCACTGCCACAGTGAGTTTAAGAGTTTAATAGCATGTCATACACAGAAGTTTGCATCAAACCCTTGACCCCCTCTGCCTCTGTCTCCTGAGTGCTAACACTGTAGGCATGTGCCACCATGCCAGCCAGCCTCAAACTTTGCTAGCATGTCTTCTAATAAGTTACTACAAGAATGCTCCTGCTCCCAGTGACATGTTGGCTGCATCTTCTGCAGGAGGAAGGTGAGGCACAGGAATGTCTTATAGCAATTTTGCCCTTCGTTAGCAGTGAGACAAACGCCACTTTGGAAGGTTCACAGGACAGACACCTGCCAAGATTGTGTTTCATGATTGTCCCAGCTGCAACTGAACTTCAGAAAACAAGTTTTCTTCTGGGTGTGCTATCCTAAACAGCATCACACACGTGAACGTGGAGAAAACTAGGAGGATCCAGGATAGATTGCATTGTCAGGGTCAGGAGACACGCCATTTTTGTTTTCTCAAAGTGGATATGATACCAAAAGCATTTCATATCTATCATTTCAGATCAAAGTTTTGAATATTCTGACATGTTTATAACACTTGCTGTTACCATTGTTAGATAAAGCTTTTATTCTTTCTGTACATATGTGTCTTTTTTCTTATTATTTTAGATAAAGCTTATCTGTCTTTAGCTTCAGACATGGTAGAGGCAACTATATTGAATGCCTCAAACACCAGCCTCACACTCAAATTACCTCCAGTCAAGACAAAGCTTACACGGCATGGCATCACCAGCTCCACACCAACATACCTGGTCTACTATACAGAAGCTAATAGGACAAACAACCACAGCAGGAAACACAGAATGCTGGTAAGTCTGGAACTGGCTGCTTTTGTTTTTATAAAATGTGCTTTCCTTATGTAGCCCTTTCAACCATGTGTTCTGACAAAGATGTCCATTTCAAAACTCTTCCAGTCAACAACTGATCAATATATATTGATATATATGCATACACATATTATATATATTATATATATATGCATACACATATAGTATCTAGTCTTCTTGTCTGGAAGTAAGTTAAACATAGGGATACTTACTAACACTAGATATGGGTTGTCACAGTAACTTTCTTATTTGGTCCCCTTCTTGATTGTTCCAAGAGTGATAAAGCCTTGTTCCCATGACCTAGCTATCCAACAGAAGAGCAAGGAGTGAGTTAGGCAGAGAGAACATGACTATTTTGTGTCTGTTCACAGCATTTATCTACCATAAATATATAGAATATTGTTGTCTATTTGTCCTGTGTGTTGTGACACATACTCTAGGGACACATCTGCTTGTAATTTATCATGGTTTCCCTAGTTGCTGTAAAATACCAAGTATACATTAAGTCTCTCTCATTGTCCCTGTTTCTCTCTGAGACATCATCTTACTGTATAGTCTTAGATGGATGGACACTAGTCCCATAACCCCAAGCCCAAGGTTGACCTCGAATTTGCTGCAGAATTCCTTGCCTCTGTAGTCATGGCATTGCAGGCACATATCGCTGGGCTTTGATCTAGCTATTTTTTGGATGAATGAACTGTCACTATTCACTTCAATTGGTTATCAGAGTAATGGAATAATCTGTGTCCAATAGCTTGCTTTCTATTCACTTGATTTAATCAATTCAAAGAGGAGAAATTGATCATCAGCTTTGGGCTTGAGATACTGCGTGTTATCATAAAGCACACAGCATTCTTTGAGTCATTTGGCTGGCCAGACTATGTTGTGATGCCGGACCTTTCTGTTCTTAGACTTACTCTAGTTTCTTTACTGTAAATTGATTAAGATAGGTGTAAGTCAGTGACTCCCAACTAAGACAACCCAATCAGAATCGCTGAGAGCAGCACCAAAGCACAGTGTGCTCGAACCTTCTTGGATGGTTCTAAAGCACATCCAGGGTTGAGAACCAGCACCCCAGAGATATTATTTACCCCGTTAGACTTCATTTCTGAGAGTGTTTAACTGCCTTTCTTTGATCTTTTGCTGTGGTCGCCTAAGTTTGCAAACGTGTGTTCCCACATCCCAGTGCAATGAGAACGTAATGAACTACTGCCCTCTTCTGGATCTCACTGCCTGCGTGAAGTGAGTCATTTCATGTTTGCTGAGAGCTGACTGCCAGTCATTTGTCACCTATTCATGGAGGTGGCAAACATGTCAAACCTGTAATAGTGAGACAGCAGTATCATGAATCAGCCAGGACAACTGTTTTCAGTCATTTGTATGACATACAAGAATTAAATACTTATTTTAAAAAAATCAATTACAGGAATCACAGGAGAATGTAGCCCGTATTGAAGGTTTGCAGCCATTTTCAACATATGTGATTCAGGTAGCTGTGAAGAATTACTATTCAGATCCCTTAGAACATTTACTTCTGGGAAAAGAGATTCAGGGAAAAACTAAAAGTGGAGGTGAGTTTATGGGCTGTTGTGGGTTTATAGTGTGGAATTCCATGATGTGTGTCTGTACTTTTTATCTGAATACTAAATAATGATCTTTATGGGAGTGTTTAAAGTTTGACAAGAACAGTGAACTCGGGGGGAAAACACGTCAGTGACTTGATCCTGGCTCTAGCCCTAGACACAGCTGAGTAATGTCCAAGAAAAGCACAAAGTGACCGGGAGGTGAGGCATCAAATGACCAAGAAACACATTCTTTAGTTTTACCACAGAGTGTCACTCTCTTCCCATGTATTCCTAGGTCTCTGCACATGTGGCGAGACAGGAAAAGCAGGATGTAATGTGACATGCGCTCAGCATCCTGAGGCTTAGGCTAATACACCCCCACGGTCTTAAAAAGAGATCGAAATTGTGCAGAGTGGCGCTCCTTTCTTTCAGCCGTGTCTGCTGATCGTCACAAAGCTTTCCCGAATTACGTAGTTCATCACTTGCTGTAGACTTGAGCTGGCGTCAATGAGAACGATTTGGTCACCAGGCAAAAATAGACACCATCTTTTCAGGCAGCCTGCTCACTTCCCATTATGTAAGAGGCCAGCTTTCCTCTGGACCTCTGTGGCTCGTTCAGCTCACATGACAGCACCGTTCCTCAACCGACTCTCTCGCTCATTTCCACCGCCTGGTGCTATTGCCATGTCCCTTACCCTCTGCTGCTGTTTGTTTCAGTGCCGGGGGCAGTTTGTCACATCAACGCAACTGTGCTCTCAGACACCAGGCTCCGCATACTATGGACAGAATCGCCTAGGCCAAACGGACCCAAAGAGTCAGTCCGCTATCAGCTGCTCATGTCGCACCTGGCTCCGATCCCTGAGACGCCTCTAAGGCAGGGTGATTTTCCAAATGCCAGGCTTGCTCTCCTTGTCACTAAGCTATCTGGTGGACAACTCTATGTGTTGAAGGTATTGAGAGATTGAGTGTCCTGGGAACTTCTAGTCGCCATAGTCATGCACATGTTCTGAAAAGACTAACATTTTATTTTTTTAAACAAAAAGGTCCTGGCCTGCCACTCGGAAAAAATGTGGTGTACTGAGAGTCATGCTGTCACCGTTAACATGTTTGACACACCGGAGACACCGTTTGCCTTGGTTCCAGACAACACTAGCCTGCAGTTAGCCTGGAAAGCTCCGTCCAATGTTAACCTCACCAGATTTTGGTTTGAACTCCAGAAGGTAGACTTTTGATGCAAATCCTCATTTTGTGATGTGCAATAGGTTGGAAGGATTTTTTTCACGAGCAGAATGTTCTCTTGTATAAACCAACAATGCTTGCCAATATTCCTTGGCTTAGATTGGCATGAGAGCATTAAGTTTTCCAGGGAAAGTTCTGTCCAAAACAGTGTCCAACGTTTAATTTGCTCTTAAGGGGTGGCGAAGTGTCTCAAGGGTAAAGGTGCTTATGGTCAAGACCAAAGTCTTGAGTTTGATCCATGGGACTCACAAAGTAGACAGAGAGAACCTGTTCCCACAAATTGTCTTCTGGTCTTCACGACCAAGTCTTGGCACATGTGTACCTTCTCACATCTCCTTCCACACTAAATATATGTGATAAGAAATGTCTTTAAGGAGACTCATATATCCCAAGAAAGCCAAAGCTACACAGAGGAACCCTGTCAACCCCCCCCCCACACACACAAAATTCATCTAGGGTCTTGAGAGATAGTTTATCAGTTAAGAGCACTGGCTGCTATTTCAGAGTGCCAGAATTCAATTTCCAGTACCCGCATAGTGACTCACAACTGTCCAGGGGATGTGACTCCCTCTTCTGACATCCAAAAGCATCAGGCACACACATGGCCAACAGACATAGATCTGGCAAAGTATCCATACACATAGAAGTACAAGAACCTATGTAAAACTACGTAAAGTTATCTTACTAATTTCATATTAAATATCAAGTAAAATATTAATTATTAATGAAGTTAACTTGGTTTATATGTTTTCAGGCTTAAACATCCACAATTTAGGGCTTTCTGTGAACAATATAATAAACGGATGAACAAAAGCTGAAGCCTTGTTTAGATGTGTCCTTACGGCATTTAAGTAGACTGCAGCGACAGAAGAGAAATAACATAGAAAGCTGCTTTATCCCCAAACTCGTTTGCTGATAATTCATAAAGTTTAAATGTTTATTTTACTCAAAATTCTTCGTGCTTTGCTAAATCAGCACCTAAACTGACTTTTAAGCTGTCAGTTAATTGGACACCGTTAAGGAGGGTCGTGCTGACTTTCACACGGTTGCACTAAGAACAGTGAGTTCTTTGTGATTGCTAGTTGCCGTTCTTATTGTTCTCTATTGGTGTGCATGCCTACATATGTGTGGGCTTACGTGGACCCTTTAGTAAAGACTGGTTAGAAATATCTTGTTTGAAGGTTGCTTAAAGCAAATTAGAACTGTCACAATCTCATTGTCTCTTGAAAGGTGAAATTGTTCCCATTTACTTTTAGAAATAAATTTACAACGTATTCTTTGACACGTTAATATAAAAATGTTGTGTATTTTGATCACGTTCCTTTCCTGTTCTCCCTTATCCCCCACTCCTCTCCTGACATATTCCCCATCCTTTTATGTCTGTTTTAATATCCCATTGAGCTTAATCAGAGTTGCTTACATGTATAGGGTGTGGATTTATTTAGTGGATCATGGTGACTTACCTGTGCCTCTACCCTCAGAGAAAAAGGGCTCCTTTACCCTAGCACCATTGATTAGCGATATCTCACCAGCAGGGAGAAGGACCTCATGTCCTTCTCCATGTGTGCTGAAATGCTGATAGAATTATCTTGTTCTCATTCATCCCTTCTCCTGCTCTTCCCCCGTGACCTTCTTTTGTCTCCCTCCTCTCCCAACAGGAACCCCTTCTACTTATATGTCACATGCATTCCACTATTTCTTTAAAGTTCCTCCCTCCCATCTCATGGTCTCTTTCTCTTCATAGGTTTTAAAACTTTACCATATAAGATATACTTTTGTGATTTTTGTATTTTTTTTTGGATAAGACAGAAAATGGAGCAACGAGTATTGAGTTGGTCAAATGAAAGATCATAATTTAAAGCTTTTTTAAAAAAAACATTGAATCTGTTTTAATGGTTTGTTATCTCTTTAAAATGGTGACATCACAGCAGTAAGGCTAAATTGGAGACATTGGAGGATGGTTTGCTTTTCGAGTTACTTAAGTAAGCTTAATGCAGTTCATGTAAAGTCAAGGGGAAAGGATGGTAGTGTTGCCTCCCAGACTGGGGACGATGTGAGGGGTAATAATGAGCTGGCGTCTTCCTTTCTTGATGAGGAGACAGAGACTGGGATAGACACTATCGTGAGTCAGATGCCACCAGTTAGGCACAGACGAACCCCAGGGCTGACACATCTCTACAACAGTCCCACTTGGGTGTTCTCCATGGAAGGAACATGAGTCATTAAGTCATCCCATTCCTCAAAGTCCAGAGAGGGCAGCAGACAGGGCCCTCCTGGTTCAGTCCTCCTGACTTCCAGGAGGTGCTTTTATTGTAGACTTCTTCTGTTCCTGGACTTTCCCAGTACAGGTTCCTCATAGGCCACTTAGAAAGCCATGAAACTACTGGGTGTGTGATAATACACTCTTTTAATTCTAGCATGTGGGAGGAGGCAGGATGCTGAGTCTGAGGCCATCCAGGGCTCTCCACAGTAAGAGCCCGATTTTGAAAAGTGCACCATGAAGCTGAAAGAGGTTCTTTTTGCATTTGTGACCACCTGTAGTACAGGTGCACACACAGAATGGAGGGCTCTGGCTCTGGATGGTGGATAGATGACCGTCAGCTGGAAGCTCCATCTCTTTTGAGTGACTCAGACTTGTCTCTTAATGACAAGATTATTGACAATGACCCCATAAATCCACATTGAGATGCTTGGAGGATGAACAGTGAGGGGAGATTAATTAGAAGTTGTTCCTTCTAATTAATTTTTCTTTATAAATGAAAAAACATCGTGGTAAAATTTGTTGTTCTGACACAGTTTCCTTGCCTGTAAAATCAAGAAACCAGAATATAAGCTAAGGATTTCTTTACTATTTGTTTGTTTTGAGACAAGGACTTTCTTATATAGCCCAGACTGCTCTTGAATTCTTTATATAGCTGAAGACAACCCTTGACCTTGAACTTCTGATTCTTCTGTCTCACCTTCTCAATGCTAAGATTAAGGTGTGCACCACCATGCCTGGATTATGATTCTGACGATCAAACCCAGGGCTTTGAATATAATAGGTAGATACTTCACCAACTTAAGTACATCCCCAGCCCTCAAGCTAATTTTTTAATTTATGTCTCAAATTACGTAAAATTTTTTAAAATATCTTAAAACCGTATAGAAACATAACATATTCAATTTAAAACCAGGGGAAAATAATTTTACTTTGGCTTGTTTTCATCGGAACCCATCAAACTGTATTCTTCCCCTTAATTTTTGTTCTCTACTCCAACTATGTATTTCTGAAGTTCTGATCTGTAAAATACCATAGGCTAATCACTCTCCTAAACTGTGCAAATAACTAGACAGTCTCTCCGGGGTAGCCTGCTCCCCTGTGCTTGCTAACTTCTGGCAAGTGGAAGATTCCAACTCCCTGTGATTTTTCTGGGATAGCCCACTGTAGCTGCCAAGTTGGTGGCCTGCCCAGAACATTCACTCCTGCTGCAAGGCCAATCTGCTGCCAGTTTTCCAGCAAGTCCTCTTGGTAAACATCTCTCCTGCATTTTAGGAGCTCTGCTGATTTCTAGATGCCTAGAATGTGTGGTTCCCCTAGTCCAGTCACTAAAGGTAAATTATATACCATATCATTAAGAAGGCAGGACTTGACTGGCTAAAGTTTATAGTATAGTTGGGAATAATCTCTCTCTACCTCCCTCCTTTCTTCTCTTTTTCTCTCTCTTTTATAAACACCCCCCCACAGATTCAGTCTGAGTACATAACGCATATTGAATCATCTTTTTAATTAAGCCATTTCATTATGTCTCAATGGAATTGACATAGTCACCAGTTTAGTACCGCATTGCCTTGAATAGCTTGTCTACTTCTCACTGTTTCCATTCCTTCTGTCCCCCCTTTTTGTAACATGGTGGTCTGCCGCCTGAAATGGCAATAGAAGGTAATCCTAACTTAATAGAAACTAATGTAAAGTGCCTGTCTGATGACATGATGCGACCTTATGAGGGCTGAAGGAAAAAGGAGATGCAGAGGAAAGTTTATTTATGGAAACTGACCTTCTTAGGAAATGCTACCAAGGAAAAGACACTATGAACTCTTGACAAAATGCCACATCCTTTGTCTTTCCTATTTGAACAAAAATCACTTGCCATTTTCAAGTAATGATTTTAAGGACCTAAATAGAAAGGATTTTTAAAAAGTAATTCCATGGGTATAAAAAGCTTCACCTAGCTGAACTTAAAGACCATCAGATGAGTAAAGTGTGATGGAAGCACGATCTCCCGCATTTAACACCCGTCATCGCTGCAGAGGATCTATCTGTGCATGGTGGGTGGAGGACTGAGGGTTCCCAGGAACGCGTGTAAAGCACACTGGCACATATCTGAAGTTGGCATTAGAGGAACATTCCAAATGGTTTTGGTTTGTTTGTAGACTTCAACTAAGAATCAAAACACATAAGAGTATGATCTTAAAACGAGCAACTTCCTGGAATGAAGGCAACTACCCTTGCTCCTATCCTCTGGCTTCCATTCTTAGCTATCCTGCCTTAGCATTAGTGCGTGCATTTAGGGAGAGCAGTGTGCTTCAGCTCTGAGTCCTCCCCATTGCAGTCAGGGGTGCTCCACCTTGCACTTATGCTAAAACAGGTTGCTCATCCAATTGCAACCTGCCATAAGCAGCAATGGCACCATGCATTTTGAGGGCACTGTTTGGAGTTGAACACCATAAAGAAGCTCTTACTTTTAACATAAATAAATTTAAGTTTTAATCAAGTCCTCTGTCCACAATTTTCTGAAAAGAATAAAAATCTTTGCTATATTTCTTTTTCTAGTGGAAATATAATGATTTTTTCCACGTTGAAGCGTCATGCAGCCCAGGTCCAGTCTATGTCTGTAATATCTCGGGCCTACAGCCCTATACTCTTTATAACATCCGAGTGGTGGTGGTCTATATGACAGGAGAAAACAGCTCCTTGAGTCCAGAGAGCTTCAAGACAAAAGGTGGGTATCAGCATCCTCCTCAAGCAGCGCAGACATCTCTACTCCATACACATCTCCAAATTCCACCAGCCCAAGTCTAGAAGCACACATGCTTTCTTCAAAAAATAATTGTATCTACTTTTAATGTATGTATGTTAGTGTTTGTGTATATATGTACACTGCCTGTGTACCTGGTGCAGTTACTAAGTACTGAAGTTAGACAGACGAGGGTGCTGGGTCTCCTGGGTCTGTAGGTGGAGTTACACATGACTATGAGTCACCATGTGGGTGCTGGAAACAGAACCCGGGTCCTCTGCATGACTAGCAAGTGTTCTTAGCCTCTGAGCCTTCTCAGATGTTCTCCCTACAGGGTCATTACTATGTCTGTAGTGTAAATTACTGAATAGAAGAGTCAGGAGTAGTTATAGGAAGGACCAAGAATGTCCTGGTTTGGTTTATTTATTTATTTTTTTCGAGATAGGTTGTCTCTGTGGCTTTGAAGCCTGTCCTGGAACTAACTCTTGTAGAGCAGGCTGGCCTCGAACTCACAGGCCTGCCTTTGCCTTCCCAGTGCTGAGATTAAAGGCGTGCTGCCTGGCTCTGGTTTGGTCTTTTAGGATCCTGAGATGGGCAAAACAATTTCTTCTTTCAGTTTTCTGTTCTCCTCTCTAGTTATATTGTGTTTCGTAGCAAGAACTATATGAAATGGGATAGCTGTATGCTCAAGAAACAGTCACAAAGTAACTTTTGTCGTTCAAATGCTAAAATGAAAAAAAAAAAGCAAAACTGAACCCCACACCTTTCTTCAGTTAACATTCTGAATACCATAACTCCAGATTGACTCCTGCAAGGGTCGAAGGCAAAATGCTCCAAAACTGTGATGGTTTTTTGATTTGTACTTATTGATTATTCTGTATCAAGATGAGATCTGTGATTAATTTTCCCACTAACTAGCTAACCTATCACTAATGAAAGCTTCAGATACTCACTGAAAAATCTGTGCTTCAGGGCTGGGGAGACAGCTCTAGCAGGTAGAGTTCTTGCTATGTGAGTCTGAGTGCCCAAGTTCAGTCTCCAGAGCCCACACCGAAAATCTGAATATGACAGAGTGTTTGTGATCCTAGTGCTATGCAGGTGGAGACAGGTGGATTTCTGGGGGTAGCCCATTGGGTGAGCACCAGATCACAGTGTGGGTGCTTCCTGAAAACCAAAACTTGAGGTTGATCTCTGCTATCTACACACATAAACACATGTACACACACACAAACACACATACACACACAGACTTTGCATCTGAATATTTCTTTAAAACATTTCTCTTTTTTCAATGTATCCCAGAGAAAGAGAGTCAATGCCAAATATCTTTTATTTCTGACATGTCAGTCAATTCTCTTTTTATCTCCCATGAAGCTGGAGTCCCAAGCAAACCAGGCATTCCTAAGTTACTAGAAGGGAGTAAAAATTCAATCCAGTGGGAAAAAGCTGAAGATAACGGCAGTAGACTGATGTACCATATCCTTGAGATCAGGTACGTATCAAACGATGCTTTGGGTACCACAAAGAGATAAGCAGTTAATTACGAGCTGGTCAAAAGGGATAATTTTGTCGAAGTACATTTATATTTCAAAATGAATCAATCTTTACGGACTTTTGTATGTTTCACTATGTTCTTTGCTCAATTCCTAGCATCAGTTTTGATCTTCTAATGATGAAACACACCACATAGTTCTCAGAAATCTGCCACTTCTCATTCAAACTTCACAGAAACCGCTCCATCATAGCTCATGCCATCGATATTTACTTACTATCCACTCTGCTTATAAAGCTGAGCCAGTGTTGGGTGTCAGATGACAAATACCTGTAAACTTCTGATGTATATCTATATAATCTCAATATATCATATAATATATCTAAATTATACACACACACACACACATATATTAACAATGTTAAATGTCCTCAGGTGAAAACTGGCAAAAAGCTATATGTTGTCTTCAGAATCAGAGTCTAAAGAAAGGGCTGGAATCATCATTCCATGTCAATAGGTTTATGGGCTTCTCTATCTCTCTGAGGTTAGCAGTTTGAATGTGTTTCCAGAGGCCGAGAAAGTGCTGTCAACTAAAACCAGCAGCTGAGAAGCACGCATCCCCTTAGACCCAGCCAGTTTGAGGAGCTCAGCGAGGGAACTGGCCCAAAAGGACCGACTCCATGCCAGCTCGAGGGGAGAGTTCCAAATACCCAAGACACTCCCCTCACGGGACTATGAAGCCATCCTTTAAGAGGCTCCAAGGACAAAAGTCACCTCCATAATTATAGTCCTGGCAACTTGAGCTTTAGGTCTATTTTTGCCTCGTCTCATTCTGGCATCCCTAGAACCTCAGAAAATTTCCTGCTCACATTAGAAGATTCTCTTGGCTTTGTTTTCAGTCAAAACCTTCAGGAAACACTTTGTCACTGTTTCTCATGCGCAGTAAAATATGTCCTTAGTGGAAGCATCTTCGTGGCCTGGGACTATAACAGTGTGGAGCATCCAGGCCACAGCATTGTTTTTGCTAGGACCCCTTAGTGTGTTCCTCTGAGTAAGACCTTAAGTTTTAATTAGGCATCCTTTTGCCCTGGATCTCAACTATTGGCACTAAAGTATTATCACTATAGGACAGGAGAAGTATTGTCACTGAGTCAACTCTTTAGAAAGTTGGACTAGTTAGTCTAATTAGTTAGTCTGAGTCTAGTTAAACTCTATTTTTTATCCCCACCCATACCTAGTATTGGAGACTGAACCTAGAGCACACTAATCAAGAACTGTACCACCGAATCGCATGACAAGCTACCCTTTAACTTCTTGAGATCAGAGTCTCACTAAGTTGTCTAGACTGACCTTGAACTTGCTCTACAGCCTGGTTATAATGTGGACTTGTGATCTTCTTGCCTCGGCTGTTAGAGCAGTGGGGAAAGTATACCAGTTTGGTAACTTAAGCCACAGAAATTTCCTCTTACAATTCAGCTGACTAGACATCTGACTTCGGGTTGGGCGATGGTGGTTTACACCTTTAATTCCAGCACTGGGGAGGCGAAGGCAGACAGATTTCTGAGTTTGAGGTGAACCTGGTCTATAGAGTGAGTTCCAGGACATCCAGGGCTACATAGAGAAACCTTGTCTTGAAAGCAAGACAAAACAACAACAACAACAACAACAACAACAACAAAACAAAATAAAACACACATAGAAA
Source organism: Alexandromys fortis (assembly GCF_014885135.2). NCBI lineage: Eukaryota > Metazoa > Chordata > Mammalia > Rodentia > Cricetidae > Alexandromys > Alexandromys fortis. The sequence continues at coordinate 6,201,861 of NW_026067910.1, read as the reverse complement.
AAGTCCGACACAAGGGTGTAAGGAGGAGCACACTCCCTTCTGACTTTCTAGGGAAGACTCCTTTCCCACCTTGTCTCAGCTTCTTGCACTGGGCCTGATCCCCTTGGTGTTGTTTGACTTGTATATGTATCTCACTCCAGCATCACATACTCTATTTTATGTATCTGGGCTCACCCTTCCCTTTTCTAAAAGAGTACTAGACATTGAACCTTCACTTAGCATGTTTTCATCTTAAGGTGACATGTGCCATGACCTTATTTCTAGTCAAGGTCACGTGCATAGGCTGACTGGGTATTGATTGCAAGAGTAGAGGGATGTCACTAATTCCAGTTACTAACTGTATTTAGGTCCTCACTGGTTTACTTTTTCTGGAACGTTTTTCTTACCTGTGGAATGGAAATATTGATGTCTCTCTGTTTCTTTGGGCTGTTGTGAAGACTCAGTGAGACCAAAGACACAGCAAACTCCACTGTGTTGCATTCTAAATAGAAGGTGCTCAACTTATGTCAATGTTTCCATAGCCTTTGTCCTCCAGTAGCTCTGGAGAGTCATTTCACTCCTTCCTAGAGGGTTTTATGGCTTAAAATCAAAGCCATAAAATTCATTTTTATCAAACAATGAATGTAATTGCCATAACTTACCCCAAGGCTTCACAAAATATAAAAGCAGAATGGCATAATGCTGTGACCTGAGAAGGTTCAGACCCCGTGTTCTTCCTTGACAGAGAGGACACAATTGGAAGACCATGAGTTTGCCTTTGGTCAATGATGTTATTAAAAGCCATTCTAGCTGGGTAGTGGTGGTGCACACCTTTAATCCCTGCACTCAGGAGGCCGAGGCAGGCAGATCTCTGTGAGTTCGAGGCCAGCCTGGTCTACAAGAGCTAGTTCCAGGACAGGAACCAAAAAAGCTACAGAGAAACCCTGTCACGAAAAATAAAAAAAAAAAAAAAAAAAAAAAAAAAGAAAGAAAAAAAGCCATCCTAGTTTATTCTTTATGAACTCAGCTATTGTTTTATAGGAAGATCAATGTGGGCTGACTTTGAGGAAATAATGAATCTTAGAATCTCATATATATTGATAACTTTGGTGGCTGAACTATGTTTATAATCAACTTATTAAAGTATTATAATATTATCTTTCAATTTTAAATTCTGTATTTTAGCCACATATAGCATAAGTCAATTATAAGTGATACAGGAGTGATGTAGGAGGGTCTTCTATCTATCTGTTGCTTTCATTGGTTAATTAAAAAAGAAAACTGCTTGGCCTGATAGGTCAGAACATAGGTAGGCGGGGAAGACAGAACAGAATTGTGGGAGAAAGAAAGCAGAGTCAGGCAGACGCCATGAAGCTCCAGTCCAGTGGGGTTAGAATCTTCCTGGTAAGCCACCACCTCGTGGTGCTACACAGATTATTAGAAATGGGTTAATCAAGATGTGAGAATTAGCCAATAAGAGGCTGGAACTAATGGGCCAGGCAGTGTTTAAATGAATACAGTTTGTGTGTTGTTATTTCCCGGGCTAAGCTAGCCGTGCAGAAGCCGGGAGGTACAAAAAGCAGGCCTTCTCGCCTTATCACTATGCAGGAGACTTGAAAATTTAAAAACATAAGCTAAGTATTGTGTTTATGTCTGTAATCCAAAAGTATAAAAACAAAAGGTCTGAAGGATCATATGTTCAAGACCATCCTAGCTGCATCAATATCTCTGTTTCAAAAACCCAGCCAACCAACCGACCAAACAAAGGAGATAGCTCAATGGGTAAGAATACTTACTCTGCAATCAGGAGGACCTGAGTGTTAACCCCCAGAACCCATACAAAGGCCAGGTGTGGCTGTGTGCATGTTTTTAATAGCAGCACTATGACAGGTGGAGACAGGAAGATCTCTGGGGCTTGCTGGCTACCAGTGTCACTTCTGGTTTAGTGAGAGACCCTGTTGCAAGAAAGTAAGGCAGAGAGTGATAAAGGCAGAATGCCCCATGTTTTCCTTTCACTTTTGCTACACATGGAGAGCTGTGCACACACATGTACATATGCACCACACATACATGCAGGAGCAAAAAGATCAAAAAAGAAAAAGAAAAGGAAAAAAAGTGCAAACTTTCTAGCTAAAGAAAGGTGAAGAAGTAATTATATGTTTGAAGTTCAGCAGTTTCCTGCATTTTAAACAGCAGGAACGGGGCCATCAGCTTTCTCTTTGCCGTTGATTCTTCCTTACTCTTCTGATGGACGGAGTTGGTTTGCTTGTGAATTGCCAAGACTTTGATAAATGTGCTCTCTTCTGCAGAAAATCAAACAACAAAAATAAGGCCAAGGGTCAAGTGTGTGCTAAGTGGTAAGAGACTAGAAAGAACAGCACGTTGTCCTGTGTGCTGTAGACGACTGTTAATCTACTGATTTTTTTTTTTTTCAGAAAGGGCACTTCAAGTGATTCCCAGAACCAGAGTTTACGGTGGAAGATGGTGTTTAATGGCTCCTGCAGTAGCATCTGCACGTGGAAGTCCACAAACCTGAGTGGACCGTTTCAGTTCCGAGCAGTGGCTGCAAATAATATTGGGTTTGGAGAATACAGTGGAATCAGTGAGGATATTATGTTAGTGGAAGGTATATTAACATATCTGTCGATGTACTAGTTTGTTACATAAATGTTTAGTGGCAATGATTGATATAGTCTTAATATTAGCCACAGATATAGTGGCCGAATAGCTATTCATACAAACTATTGAAGGGTTCAGTTTATTTGGTGTATTCTTAAAGCATCGTTCTTATCTTGTTACTTTGCTTCTCTGTAAATAAGCAGCCACTCTGAATGTCTGTGATCCCAATTCCATTCTCTTTCACAGACTTCCAAGACTGTCCGTAATCTGGCCTTTAATCTATCCAACCATCATATTTGCTTCCTAGTGCTCTCTTACATAAGAGTCTTAGGACTACTCTGTCTTCCTTCTTATCTGGCTGTTCCCCTGTGTATCCTACTTTAGGTTGTGCATTATCTTTCTAAACACCCAGCGTTCCAATTTGCCTCCTATTACCATGGCAAAACACTGATCATAATCATCTTGAGGATGAAAGGGTTTATTTGACTTATAGGTCATAGCCCACTGTCAAGGGAAGCCAAGTAAAGCAGGAACTCAAGATGGGAACCCAGAGGTAAAATCTGAAGCAGAAATCACAGCTTGCTGTCTGGCTTTTTGGCTCACATCCCTGTGGTTATCTTTCTCATGCATCCTGTGCCAAGTTGCCTGGGGTTGGTACCACTGTGGGCTGGGCCATCTTGTATCAACTGGAAATCAAAAGATGACCCCACAGACATATCCATAGGCATTTGATAGAGGTAATTATTCAACTGTGGGTTTCTATTCCCAGGTATGCCAAAGTGGACAACAAAACTAACCAGGATTTATATGCCGGAAACTTTAGTGACACATTTGATTTGCCCTATTATAAAGTCAACAACTTCAATTGATTTTGAAGAGAAACATATCAATTTCTCATATTAAAAATTACATTTATTTCTTTGTATATATGTGTGCATAGGCATTTTCCTGCCATAGTAATGTGTGTACAGGTAGAGAATAACTTTTAAAAGTTGGTTCTCTCCTGCTACATGGGCCACAGTGATCAAACTCAAATTGCCAGGCTTGGTGGCCAACACCTTTACCCAAGGAGCCATCTTGCTGGCACATCATCTTAATGTTTCCACCTGTTAGTCCACATTGGCTTTCTTGATTTCAGGTGTCTTTTCTTGCCTGAGCTCTCAGCTCTACCACATCCTTGACAGTTTAGCTGAAGACAAGCTTGAGGCTGTTCCCATCATTGAACAATGTGAAATGGCTCCATTTCCTGATTTCAGTGTGGTGTGTGGAGCCTCCTGGGACCTGCCCCTCAGGGGTTCATTTTCCTAGCATTGGTCCCTGTGATATAACAGCCTTTGTAATTAGGTCTTTGACCTGTAGTTCCTTCAGCCTAAATGACCAGCCTGCACTATCTCCCATGCATCCCTTACGTGGGATTTCCCCTTTGCCATTGGTATTGTTTAAATATCTTGTTTCTGAGCACATTGCATCTTAGTCTTTATTCCTATACAATATCACTAGGACCTTCTTGTCTTTGCTTTCTTACTGCATTTGTTTTAAGTGTTACTTTTCCTACATGAACTGTAGTAATTATAGTAGGTCTGATTCTCAATATATATATCATATATATAGGAAGTAGCACCTTGATTTATATTCTTCAACAAAACAGATTTTAATTATGTGGTCTGTTCTCATCTGTCTGCTGGGAGTTTTCTTTTTCTCTTCGTGTGTGTGTGTGTGTGTGTATGTGTGTGTATGTGTGTGTATGTGTGTGTATGTGTGTGTATGTGTGTGTGTGCACTTGAGAATCAAACTCTGGACTTTGCAAGTGTAAAGTAAGTACTTTGTGACTGAATTACATCTTCATGAATGACAGGAAATTTAATCTTACTCATCTCTTTCATGTCTAGATTCTTACTAGCGTATGTTAATTATAAATACTAATGGGCTTCACTGTGATATTTTCACACAAATAAATAATGTATCTTAATCATAGTCACTCCATTACCGTCACACATCCCCTTCCTACCACCAGCCTTTCATTTTCAGTCCTAACTTAAACGAACCCATTGTCATGCATAATTGCTGTACAGTAGGCAAAATGAATTATTTGCATTTTACACCTATATTTCACATGAAACATCATTTATTCTTGGTCATTAAGATGGCACTTGCTGCCAAGTCTGTAACCTGAGTTTATTCCCTAGCATTCCCATGGTAGTAGAAGAAAACCATTTCCCACAAGCTGTTCCTGACCCGGGCAGGCAAATACATGCATATATACATATATGCAACGCACACAAATAAATGCAAAAGAAAAGCTGTAATCAAAAGTGTCCAGGAGAGCTGGCTCAGCAGTTTAGTGAGTTCACTCGTGCAGAGGACCTGGATTTGATTCCCAGCACCCACAGGGTGGCTCACAGCTCTCTGTAACTCGTGATTCCCCAGGAATTTGATACTCTCTTCTGACCTCCACAGAAACTTCACGCATGTGGTGCACAGATGTACATGAGGACAAATTACTCATACACATAAAATTAAAAGACAAACTGCCATCTTTATTAATTATATTATAGTCAGTCAGTTAGTGCTTACCAAGATAGTTCCTGACAAGAGTCAAGTTGTAAATGGTGTAGGTTTTGCAGCTTCTGTCTGTTCTCTGTAGCTACCTCCTCTCCTTCGTCCTCCTCTTCCTCTTCTTTTTTTTAAACTCCCTCTTTTCTTTCTTCTAAAATATCTTAAAAATGTAAAAATTATTCTTAGCTCACTGGCAGTTTTAGAAAGCTGCATTCAGGTTTGCCCCACAGACTGCGGTCTGCACATGTGTTTCCTCTGTGGACAGTGTATGAAAGACATTCTGCCTTACTTTCATGTTGGTATTCCTTAGATTAATGTCTGTGGAGTTAAATGGGTGTGGACATATAAATTAAAATAATAAATCTGTTATTTGTTTAATATATGAAGATAAAGACTCCTTTGTCCCGAATTCCTTATAAAGAAGCACACAGGCTTTCTTAGTCATCTTAAAATAGATTGGGTGGGTTGCTTCAGCAAGATTATGGCAAAATAACAAAAGGAAGAGTAACTTTCTTCTGGGTACATGTTCTCCACCTAGTTGGTTTCTAACTGCCAACTGCTAAACCACTGGCTGGTAAAAACCTCAGAAAAGCTGGCTCCTGCTAACCAGTGTGTTCATGCTTGGGAAGAAGTAGAATCCTTTAGCTTTTTGTGTGTGAATTAATTTATTTTCCCTTTTATATCCTTAGATGGTTTTTGGATAACAGAAACAAGTTTTATACTTACTGCCCTAGTTGGTATACTTCTGGTCACTACAGTCCCACTGACCTTTGGTGAGTATTCTAGACTTTACAAGCAGGTATTAAATTGTTTATTAGATCTTGCTGACTGATTTATTTTTCAGTTTATCTCATTCCTACATGAAACACAAGCTGATTAAATACGTTAATAAAGTTCACAGCATTTCTCTTGACTGTCTTTTCACAGTTACTCACTCCTATGATTTTTTATTTTTAACCAAGGGATGCATTTGTATTCTTTCACGTAAAGGTTTATTTTGGCTCATAATTTTGAAGGTTCATGAGCAAGTGGTGCCTTGCTCTGGGAGTGTGGCAGCCCTTCATGGCAGGGGTATGATGTAGTAATGTCCTCATCTCATAGTTAGGAAATAAAGGGAAAGAGAAAGGATCTGGGGTCCCACATCACCTTCAAGAACATGTCCCCAGTGACAAGACTTCACGTTAGACCCTAACCTCTGTGTTCCAAGGACTTCAAGCTGAAGAGGAAGGCTGTAACACATGCATCTTTGAAGAATATTCTGGGTCCAGACCACAGCATGGGTTAGCTATCTGGTGGCAAATACTTCAGTATATACATTTGATAGAATCCTTGAGATGCAACTGTTTGTGAAGACACTTTATTTTAGCTTTCTGTAAAATAGCACATGGTTCTGATTAGTTATTGCAAGTGTTCTGTGGCTTGTAGGCTAGAATATAAATAAAAGAGAGGCAGCCAAAAATACAAAAACAGCGCAGGATTAATGGAAGGCCAGTGACAGTCAGTAGTTGGAATAGCTTTGGTCCCCTGGCAGACAGCTTAGTTGGGAATGAACGGGGCCTCTCAAGTTGACCCATTTCTGGGCTGTGAGACTCACTCTTGCTTTCTGACAACTGATAGGCTTAGTCAAAATCCCTGATCATTTTCTAAGGACCCCAAAGCAGCAGGATTATGTCAGATAGCTGTTTCCCATTATTAATTTTATGTTAATATGATATTCCTTAAAGATCTACCACTTTTTAATGTTTATTTTAATTATGGTTAAAAACACAGAAAACCCACAATAGATGGTAAGAAGTTGGGCCTGGAGGGTTATTACCATGATCATACACTCTTCCGTGTTCCTGCTGCATAATACATGCTAACATCACATTTGTTCGGTTCCCCACGTATCTTGGTTTGGTTAGAAGATTTCTGAGTCTTCCATCTACCGCTGATATACCAAGAGCATCCCCCTGCCCCCAGGATGGTAAGACGAGCATGATACCAGAAAAGAAATCCCAGCACATATTCAGGAAGCTGCGACTTACTGTGTTTAGAAAGTAAGAGAAAGTGACAAGGTTGCGTTCTCTCTGGGGAAATAAAGCTATGATGTAATTCAGTTTTCCCAATCACTATTCTTTTTCCAGAGTGACTGAAGGTAAAAAGGTCTCAGACAACATTTTGAACTTGAACTGAGGTTATTCTTCCAGATAACACATGCGACGGCTCTAGCTAAGTGGGGAAGCTAGATATTTCAGTGGAGCCTGCCAGGGTTTTAACCTGTGGTTCCAGGGAGTCTGCCTATCACACAGCTGATGTTTGTGCCGCTAAGCCAGTCCCTCCAGAGTTACTTGTCTGACCGTGGTATATTCGGCAGTTGGCATATTGGCTTGACTTCCTGTCTGCTTCCTGCTGGTGGGCGTGTAACATGAGGAACCCTTCATCTCTCCTTTGCCTGCCTACTTTTCTCCATCACCACTACATGAACCCATGACACTAGTGGATGAACATGAGAACATTTCAATGTTTTGTGTGCTTTTGAGACATCCTGTGGCTATCTGGCTTTCTCAGGACTTAAAGGTCTTTATTGTGCTTGGAATTTGTTGTGATCTGGGGGGAGTAGCTAAGTTAATTTAGTTTTTGCTTCTCTTAGTAGTGCATGTGGTTGTAGCGGTAGTAATGGGCGAGGGCATGAGAAAAGACTAAGTTATTAAAATAGCGAAAAGTAGCAATTCTTTAGGAATTTCCTTGTTCCGAGGGCTCTGTAAAATTGAAACAAAGGCTTAAAAATAAGTCCTGGCAGCTTGTGGGTTGGCGAGAGGTCATACCTGATCCGCAGCATGAGCCTTGTGCCAGGAGAAGGGGAAGTTGTAAACTGTAATCAGTGACCTCAGGAGACTGTCCTGTAATAATGGTGGGAAGACATATCTGCATGAGAAGTTGCAGCAGGATGTTATAAGTGACACGAAATGCCGGCGACCCTGGCATGGAAAGAGCACCGGCAGTCACAGTTGGCCTTCCAGGGTCACTGATGAGAGATGAGCAGAGTCGGTAGAGAATGAGGTGGTTCCATCACTGAGGATGCAAGGGTGAGAGCAAGTGAGGCTTAGGGAGAAGTGCTTCAGGAAAGGGGCTGGAGACGCTCCTGTGCGGACCCTCGGATGGAATGTCACAGAGTGAAATTCTAATGTCTTAGATACGCGGGGGAACTTTATTGGTTGCTTTTGTTTTGTTTTGAGACAGAGCTGACTAATTGTGGAACAGGCTGCTCCTGCTGCCTCAGCCTCCAACTTTGCAGAATATTGTTGTAAACCATTGTGTGAACGTTTAAATTTTATTAATCATTTATTAAGCATTTCTGCTGATTTTGACCCCTGTACCAATATACACCACAAACAGGTGATCTTACTGACATAATTATATTTTCATCTTTATCAAAGAATGTCTTGTGAACATTATAAAATGTGAAAAGGGCGGGGGGGGGAGTACAAATCACTCATGATTCTACAAGTAGATAGGACCAAGGCTGTTGTTTGTTGGAGCAAATTTTCTACAGACGTATATGAACAACAGATACGCATTACTTTGAACGTATTTCTGTTTCTGTAGTGCAGGAAGAAGGTATCCAAGAACACTTTGAATAGAGTTGAACTTTTGTTTTAAGGAGTCCACCAGGTAGCACGTGGAACTCCTTCAACTTTAGGGCAGCTAAACGTTTCAGAAGATGTCTAAGAGTTTAACCAGTGATTCTAGAATCTTAAGTATTGCACAGCTGTCTCTCTCTCTCTCTCTCTCTCTCTCTCTCTCTCTCTCTCTCTCTCTCTCTCTGTATATGTGTGTACTTATGCAACCATGTGTATATGTGGAGGGCAGGGGTCAGTGTCAGAAGTCTTTTTCTATCCTGATACATTTTAATTCTTTGAGACAGTCTGTCACTGAACCTGGAGGCCACTGATCAGCTAGGCTGTCTGGCTAGCAGGTCCCCAAGAGCTGCCTGTCATGGACCTCTACCTGCAACACTGGGGTTACATGTATGTGCTACACCCAACTTTTACATGGGTTCTGGGGATCTGAACCTGGGTCCTCATGCTTGCGCAGCAGGCACTTTGTCCACTGAGTCATTACCCCCGCTCAGATACACACACACACACACACACACACACACACACACTCACACACACACACACACACATTTGTACCATATGCATCACACTGGAAACATTTTACACTTGACCTCAGCCGAAAGGCTGGGCAGAGATCAACTGAAAACATTTTAAATGTGCTATTGTATTGGAAGCATTCCTTCAAACCTGCTGGCATATGATGAATGGTTGGAATGTCAGGATGCAGAAGTAAGTTTGCTTCATTAATAATTATTCTGCAAGCTTTGGAACTTTGTTTGGTTCTAGCTTACAGTTAATTTTGAGAAATGCATTTTAATAATATACTTCAAAAATTATTTGTAGTGTAACAGGAGGAGTGGGCTGCTTGTCATCCCGGCCACCCGGCTATTTTACACCTGAAATAGCACACAGAAACTGTATTCATTTAAGCACTGCCTGGCCCATTAGCTCTAACTTCTTATTGACTAATTTTTACATCTTAATTTATTTCTATTAATCTGTGTATCACCATGTGACTGTGGCTTACCCGCAAGATTCTAACCAGTGTCCGTCTCAGGCAGTAGATCCATGGTGCCACTCTCCCCTTCTTCCCAGCATTCAGTTCTGTCTATTCTGTCTACCTAGGTTCTGTCCTATCAACTAGGCCAAGGCAGTTTCTTTATTCATTATTCAATGAAAGCAACACACAAACAGAAGGAACTCCTATGTCATTCGTAGTATTAAGAAATATAGTAAGCTTTACGATTTAAAGTGTATAAATTGTATAGGTTTTATATGGAATTTTACCAAAATTTAATTTAAAAATTGTTATGGCAGTATTTTAAAGTCAAATGTTGTTATTTTCTCTCAACAGTGTTCACACACATATGTGCACCTAAAACATAGCAACATTTTTTTTAAGGGGGAAAAAATCTCAATAATTTACTTGGTAAATTGTCTGTTTTCTTTACAGTCTGGTATAGGAGCTTGAAAAATCACAAAGCTTCCAAGGAAGGGCTGTCAGTTCTCAATGAAGACGACAAAGAGTTGGCGGAGCTGCGAGGTCTGGCAGCTGGAGTAGGACTGGCCAATGCCTGCTATGCAGTACAGTATGTGACTCATGCCATCTTCTTAGATCGCATAGGTTGAGTGTGGACCCAGTATCAAGGGTGTCCACACATCGCACATTTCCCAGGGTTCTTTGGGCATCACTGTCAGTAACTTTTGCTTCTAATCTCATATGTGGTTTGGGACAAATGGTGACGTATGCTGTAGACAGACGGCTCTTTCCTGCCTGCCAGTTCCTCAATAACCACTCTGAAGCTTAATACTAATTACAAACTGTTTGGCCTATTAGCTCACACTTATTATTTACTAGCTTTTACATCTTAAATTAACCCATTTCTATTAATCTATTTTTACCACGATGGTCGTGGCTTGTTACCTCACATCTTGCTTCTCTAGGTGCTGCTGGCATATGCCTGATAGCCTTCTTTCTTCCTGCATCTCTGTTTGGATTTCCCACTTAGCTATATTCTGTCCTGCTATAGGCCAAAGCAGCTTCTTTATTAATCAATGGAAAGAAAACATATTCACAGCACACAGAGGGGCATCCCACATCATCTGTGGTTACCCTTAAGAGAAATACAAACACATTGCCTTCTATTTCTTAATCATGTGTTTAAAAAACCAACTTAAGAAGGAGAAATGTAAAAAAAAAAAAGGAGAAATGTATCACTTTGAAAAGACTAAATGACTGAGAAGGGAGAATGTCCTAAAAGTCTTGCATGTATCTTCCTATTCTATTATGGAAGCTGTATGATGTTTGCCTATAGTGTCCCTGTAAGAAAATGAGTTCTAAACTTTATTATTAAGGAAATTAAATATTTCTTTACACAAGACACTCTGCCATGCTCTTTGTAAAAAGAATCCTATGGTCATAGGCCTTGCTTGCTGAAATCTACAAAACAGGATTTAAAATAGATGCATAATACAGAAACGAACCAAACCAGCTCTTCAGAGGAGAGGTTTTTTTTTTTTTTTTTTTTAATACACTGTGCATCTGATAATTAAGATTCTTGCTGAAGCTGGAGAAATGGCTTAGTGGTAAAGAGCACTGACTGTTCTTCCTGAGGACCCAGGTTCAATTCCCAGCACCCACACGGCAGCTTACAACTGTCTGTAACTCCAGTTCCGGGTGATCTAACACCCTCACTCATGCACAGAGAGACAAACACGCAAGCAAAGCACCAATCAATGCACATAAAATAAAAGTAAATGAATCATCTTTTAAAAAATATTCTTGCAAACAGAACAAAACAGAACTCAAAGTGTACTTAATGTAGATTAAGTAGCAATGCCATAATATCCCAAGGTGAGGACTGGTCTTTGGGAGGCCACGTGGGGGCCTATGAGCTGGCCTTTTGGTCAACGTCAGTCTTCTTTGTCATGGAAGCAGGGAGGTGAGATAGGCCAAGGGCCAGCTCCAGGGACCAGCTGCTTCTGGTGCTATTTTCTTCATCTGCAGCAGGCTTTCCACGGATCTGCAACCCAGAGGATTTCATAACTCCTCATTTTGATCGAAGCAGCTGCAGCAGAAGCCTCGGGGGAAGCTTTCACTTTCATTTTCACATAGAAACTATGGTGTTCAGAAGTAAAGTGACAGACTTTGTGTAAGAACTGATAGAACAGGAAGGTTATAGGAGCACAAAATCCCTCATTACCGTATTAGAATGTACAGTGCTGCCAAGCGCTGAGATTGCTCGATTTCTTTCAAATACAAATGTATACACCTTAGGGAGCATACTGGGTCCTTAGGGAGAACAGACATATTGTTATTTTACAGTACTCTTCCAACCCAAGAAGAGATTGAAAATCTTCCTGCCTTCCCTCGGGAGAAGCTGAACCTGCGCTTTCTGCTGGGGAGCGGCGCTTTCGGAGAGGTGTATGAGGGCACAGCCGTGGACATCCTAGGAGTGGGAAGTGGCAAAATCAAAGTGGCCGTGAAGGTAAATGTGCATCTCAGCGCTCTGCCAGGCAGATGGCTGCACAGAAATCCAGCGCTAGTGGCGGAAGAGAGGCCTTCCAGTTCAGTAACACGATGCGCTGCATGTCTCAAAGCAGAATCTCAGTCTGCTTACTAGTAAAGAAACGATGAGTTTAAGGCATTGACTATGCTAATATGCTGGATTTGATTTTTAGCCAGTGGATATATAACCCCAAACATCACGCTGCATAGCAAAATTATGTACAAATAGTACGTCAACTACACATCAGATAAATTTGGGGCTGGTGAGTTGGCTCAGTGCTTAGGAATGCTTGTTGTTGTTGAAAAGGACCTGGGTTTGGCTCCCAGCACCCACATGGTGGTTCACAAGCATGACTATTCGTAACTCTAGTACCATGGGATCCCAACAACCTCTTCTGACCTCTAATGGCAACAGGCACATATGTCATACTCACACATATGCAGGCAAAAACACTCACAAAAAATAAAATAAATAAGCATTTGAAAAGTAAGTTAAATTTTAAGAATGGCAGAATGTGCAAGTCTGTTATTAGCTACAAATGCCACCCATCATTTCCCCCATTTTTAGCAGAATTTTAAAGGAGAATATATCCAGAGCTTATGTTACTATTAAAGCTATTAATTAGGTAAGACCTAACAGAGATTTATTTCCCATTGAAAGTACTCTAAGAGGAGGTTTGAGATAATGGCTTGATTTGGAGAGTCCTTGTCTAGTACTTCAAAAGCCCTGGCTTGATTCCAGCACTGTAGGAAAAAAAGGTGTGATGTGTATGCCTGTATTCCCAATACTGCAAGAAGAAGTAGGAGAATTATGTTCAAGGTCATGCTTGGCTTCACACAGAGTCAGAGGCCAGTCTGAGCTACAAGAGATACTGTCTCAAAACAACAATAACAATATGCTTTACATACACTAGAATTGTACAGTAAATTCCTCAGGAACCAGATTAGCACTTTGCATGCATTCTCAAACTTACTGCCCATGTGCTCTCTGCTTTAACTCTTGAATTCTGCCCCTGCATCTCACAGAACTTTAGTAACCTCTAAACAAACAAGGATTTCCACTAAACTTTACTTAAAAACACCGATGTCTGAATTTTCTATGTCATGAAATTCTACTCTCTACCAATATTCCCACCATTTAGGAGGATGGAGGCTGATTTCAGACTCTATGCTGTATAGACACAGGTGACTGAACACAGAGACTCATATAGACATGGGTGATAGGACACAGAGACTCATATAGACACAGGTGACAGAACGCAGAGACTCCTATAGACACAGGAGATAGAATATAGAGCCTTTATAGACATAGAAGACAGACTGCATCTGCCTACAAGCTATGGTTGCCATTGTGTATTTGATGCATTTTAAAGTAATACAACATATGATCTTACATTCTGGTAACATTTCTCTCTGATAGAAGACTGAGCAATCTCATATAATTAAATAATATCTTGGTCACTACTTTATGGAGACTTTTGCTCTAAGGATGGCCAATCTATGTTGCTAAAATTCTTTCCATTTCTAAATGATAGAGTTGAAAAGTCCTGTAAGTTTCTCTAGTCTGGACCCATTAAACACGTATTCATTTATTTTCTCACATGCTGAGATGACTGCTGGCCTGGGTGTCCTTGTGCCAGCTGAGAGTTGCCATTTCTGAAATCCTTTCTACTTTATTCTTCCTCGCTACCCCATAATACCAATGTGAGTGCCAAGAATTAGGAAGGCAACACTCAGACCAGGGAGATGAGGTGGAATGGTCTACATACATGGTTTAGGAGGAGGAAATTTTCCTAAAAATATCTCCATCTCTTAGGTTTTGTTAGCTGGAGCTAAAACTTGAGACTCACGGCAGAGAGACTGGAGAGTTTCAGACTAGCTTTTCATGATTAATTTACATCTATTGACTTGTAAAGAGCTACAATCCTCCAAAAAATGAACCAGGGTGCAATTGCAAGTAAAGTGGGAAAGTTGACAAGACAATCTGAAAAGATGCTGACCCACTGAATGCCCAAATTAGTGTTAAATTCTTCTATAGATGGAAAGAGGGGTCAACCTTTAAGAGTGTTGGCTGCTCTTCTAGGATATCCAGTTCAGATTCCCAGCACTCATATGCCTCTCATATCCATCTAGAACTCTTGGCCCAGGAGATCTGATACTCTCTTCTGGCTGCCACAGGAATTGTACACACGTGATGTACCAACATACATATGGGCAAAGAGCCATACACACAAAATAAACAATAAATTAATTGAAAACATAAAATAAAAAACATTTTATATTTTATTGGGACTTTAAATATTTGTTTCTCAATCTTTTATCTAGCAGACTGAGAAATTATTTTTTTGTGATAAATCTATTTTATTTATTTATTTATTAAAAATTTCCATCTCCTCCCATTTCTCTCCCACTCTCCCCTACTCTCCCCCTCACTCTCCAGTTCTTATAGCAGTCAGGGTTCCCTGCCCTGTGGGAAGTCCAAGGTCCTCTGCTCTCCAGTCAGCTCTAGGAAGGTGAGCATCCAAACAGACTAGGCTCCCACAAAACCCGTACTGAGAAATACTTGATTGAACAGAAGCAGTTACAGAAGTTTTAGAGACCACACACAGCACCAACAGGGGATTTACAAATTATACGCAGTGCTATATCTGTGATTTAGTTCCTGATATCAGAGCGGCCAATGCAACAAAACAGACAAAACAACAAAGAAGACAAAGCCATCAACAGAACGTTGTCTCCACTACTCACTGGCCTCCCAGTGTCTGATTTCTGGCTTGCCTTTGTTTCTCACAGACCTTGAAGAATGGTTCAACAGACCAGGAGAAGATCGAGTTCTTGAAGGAGGCGCACCTGATGAGGTACTGGCGTAGTTCATGCAGTAAATTTCTCTTACTAGTGTGGATACAAAGCTTTCGTTTCTCTGTGTCGGATTTTTAACATCCAATGACCAGATCATTCTGAAAACAAGCGTGAACAAAGACTTTAAAAGGAAATAAATCTTTACTCATTAAGTACTTTCTAGAAGCCAGTCTTAAGAGCCTGGGTAGGTAGTCCTCAGGCAAAAGATCCTCCCATCTCTATCTTTAATTTGGACTGTGTTCTGCATGCAAATGCTGAGGTTCTTTTGCTTTTAAAATGTACCTATTCTTACTGAGGGATAATGGGTCAAGTAGACCAAGGAGGAATGTTTCTTTATGAGTTCTGGTGTTAGCAAGAATATCTCTTGCCCAGAAAACTTGTCGGGAAGGTTTCAGCCTGCAGCACTCATGAGAAGTGCTCAAGGACATCTTAAGGAGAAGCGGGAGGCAGAGACTCCTGGGGAGTCAAGCTGGGTCCTCTAACTAGGCTGGGGCTTTCTCACTCTAGGGTCTTCACAAACCAATGAGGCCCAAGGCTGAAGATCTGGGTTGTGTCCCCAAGAGGGAGAGGATACTTGTCATAACTGCGATGACACAGACATGCTTCTAAACATCTTTTGAAGAAGACTATTAGTCAAAATTGCTTCCTTTCTTAATCGTAAAACCCCCATAATGAGAAAGAAACATTATTTCTTCTAAAACTCCTTCTAGTCTTCACAGATGCTCTGGCCACTAGAGGTTGCCACGGTCCCTCTTTAAGGCAAGCATCCAGAAGGGGAGTCAGGCAAGGGAAGCTCTCCCTTGTTAGAGGGAGTCCATGAAGTCTTCGAAAGGACACTTGGGGTGAACTGCTTGCTCCATGAAGACCCCTGCTGGGGCTGTTGTAAGGATCATGTCACCCAGTTTGTGTCTTTTCACCTCTCAGCAAATTTAATCACCCCAACATTCTGAAGCAGCTGGGAGTCTGTCTGCTGAGTGAGCCCCAGTATATCATTCTGGAATTGATGGAAGGAGGAGACCTTCTAAGCTATCTGCGGAAAGCCCGGGGGACAACGGTAGGTGGTGGCCTGCGCCACAGTGACTTCTCCCNTCCCTCTCTTTTTAAATTTTTTTAAATTTATAAAACCACAGTTCTCCCTCCTTCCCCTCCTCCTGCTTCCCCCACATTGACCTTCCTCCCACCCAACTCCTCATCGACTCTTCAGAAAAGATAAGGCCTCCCACGGGGAGTCTACAAAGTCACTCTTTCATTTGTGCTGATTTCCTCGTGACCGGTCACCTCCACACATGAGTATTCAAAGGCATCATGATAGAAGCAGCGGCACTGAATCTAGCGTTTTCTAAGTTTGTCTTTGCTTTTTTTTTTTTTTTTTTTTAAATTGGTAGCCTAGGATCTTATTAAGGTAGAAAATCACAAACAAATCACATCAAAGTAAATGTGTGTTTGGGACAAAACCAAGGCAGGTGATGTAACATTAACAACTATCTTTTTCATTTCTTCCCTTATTTTTTCCATTTATTTTACATACCAACCGCAGTTTGCCTTCCCTCCTCTCTTTCTGTTCCCTCATTCACCTCCCTTCTACTCCCCCTCCCATCCACTCCTCCTCCATCTCTATTCAGAAAGGAACAGGCCTCCCCAGGGAGTCAACAAAGTATGTGTTAAGTTGAGGCAGGACTAAGCTCCTTCCCCAGCATCAAGTTTGGGCAAGCCATCCCAGCATGGGGAATAGGTTTCCAAAAAGTCAGCTCATGCGCCAGGGACAGGTCCTGATCCCACTGCTAATGGTACCTAAAACAGACCAAGGTACACAACTGTCACTCACACGCAGAGGACTTAGGTAGGTTCTCTGTAGGTGCACTAGCTATTGGTCCAGAGTCCATGAGCTTCCATGAGCTCAGGTCAGCTGTCTCTGTGGGTTCCCCAGTCATGATCTTGACCTCCCCTCCCCAGGCTTGTACAATCCCTCCTCCCTCTCTTCAGCTGCACTCCAGGTGCTTGTCCTAGTGCTTGGTTGTGGATGGCTGCATCTGCTTCCATCAGTTACTGGATGAAGGTTCTGTGATCACAATTAGGGTAGTCATCAATCTGATTACAGGAGAGGCCAGCTCAGGTATCCTCTCCATGATTGCTAGGAGTCTTAGCTGGTGTCATCCTGTGGATTCCTGGGAGTTTCCCTGATACCAGGTTTCTCCCAAACCCTAAAATGACCCCCTCTATCAAGATAACTCTTTCATTACTCTCCCTCTCCATACCACCCCCAACTTGACCAACCCAATTTCTCATGTTCTCATACCCCCATCTTCTCCTCTCCACCCCCA